>NW_027473544.1:0-238621 GCF_050947335.1 Megachile rotundata | reverse complement strand
ATTATGCTTATATGATCGATAGAACGAGAATTACTATACTCACTACTCTTAGTATTATCAATCTAACTCATATTATTAGCCATATTATGCTTATATTATCGATAGACCGACAATTACTATACTTATTACTGTTATTATTATCAATCTAACTCATATTATTAGCCATATTATGCTTAAATGATCGATAGAACGACAATTACTATACTCATTACTCTTATTATTATCAATCCAACTCATTTTATTACCCATATTATGCTTATATGATCGATAGAACGACAATTACTATACTCATTACTCTTATTATTATCAATGTAACTCACATTATTAGCCATATTATGCTTATATGATCGATAGAATGAGAATTACTATACTCACTACTGTTAGTATTATCACTCTAACTCATATTATTAGCCATATTATGCTTATATGATCGATAGAACGACAATTACTATACTTATTACTCTTATTGTTATCAATCTAACTCATATTTTTAGCCATATTATGCTTATATGATCGATAGAACGAGAATTACTATACTCACTACTCTTAGTATTATCAATCTAACTCATATTATTAGCCATATTATGCTTATATGATCGATAGAACGACAATTACTATACTTATTACTCTTATTGTTATCAATCTAACTCATATTGTTAGCCATATTATGCTTATATGATCGATAGAACGAGAATTACTATACTCACTACTCTTAGTATTGTCAATCTAACTCATATTATTAGCCATATTATGCTTATATGATCGATAGAACGAGAATTACTATACTCACTACTCTTAGTATTATCAATCTAACTCATATTACTAGCCTTATTATGCTTAAATGATCGATAGAACGACAATTACTGTACCTATTACTCTTATTATTATCAATTTAACACATATTATTAGCCATATTATGCTTATATGATTGACAGGACGACAATTACTATACTTATTACACTCACTGTTATCAATCTAACTCATATTATTAACCATATTATGCAATTTGATCGATAGAACGACAATTACTATACTTATTACTCTTATTATTATCAATCTAACTCATATTATTAGCCATATTATGCTTATATGATCGATAGAATGAGAATTACTATACTCACTACTCTTAGTATTATCACTCTAACTCATATTATTAGCCATATTATGCTTATATGATCGATAGAACGACAATTACTATACTTATTACTCTTATTGTTATCAATGTAACTCATATTATTAGCCATATTATGCTTATATGAGCAATAGAACTACAACTACTATACTTATTACTCTTATTATTATCAATCTAACTCATATTATTAACCATATTATGCAGATATCATCGATAGAACTACAATTACTATACTCATTACTCTTATTGTTATCAATCTAACTCATATTATTAGACATATTATGCTTATATGATCGATAGAACGACAATTACTATACTTATTACTCTTATTATTATAAATATAACTCATATTATTAGCCATATTATGCTTATATGATCGATAGAACGAGAATTACTATACTCACTAGTCTTAGTATTATCAATCTAACTCATATTATTAGCCATATTATGCTTATATTATCGATAGAACGACAATTACTATACTTATCACTCTTATTATTACGAATCTAACTCATATTATTAGCCATATTATGCTTATATGATCGATAGAACGAGAATTACTATACTCACTAGTCTTAGTATTATCAATCTAACTCATATTATTAACCATATCATGCAGATATGATCGATAGCACGACATTTACTATACCTATTACTCTTATTATTATCAGCATAACTCATATTATTAGACGTATTATGCTTATATGATCGACAGAACGACAACTACTATATTTATTACACTCACTGTTATCAATCTAACTCATATTATTAACCATATTATGCAAATTTGATCGATAGAACGACAATCACTATACATATTAATCTTATTATTATCAACCTAACTCATATTATTAGCCATATTATGCTTAAATGATCGATAGAACGACAATTACTATACTTATTACTCGTATTATTATCAATCTAACTCATATTATTAACAATATTATGCTTATAATATCGATAGAACGACAATTACTATACTCATTACTCTTATTATTATCAATGTAACTCATATTATTAGCCATATTATGCTTATATGATCGATAGAATGAGAATTACTATACTCACTACTGTTAGTATTATCACTCTAACTCACATTATTAGCCATATTATGCTTATATGATCGATAGAACGACAATTACTATACTTATTACTCTTATTGTTATCAATCTAACTCATATTTTTAGCCATATTATGCTTATATGATCGATAGAACGAGAATTACTATACTCACTACTCTTAGTATTATCAATCTAACTCATATTATTAGCCATATTATGCTTATATGATCGATAGAACGACAATTACTATACTTATTACTCTTATTGTTATCAATCTAACTCATATTGTTAGCCATATTATGCTTATATGATCGATAGAACGAGAATTACTATACTCACTACTCTTAGTATTGTCAATCTAACTCATATTATTAGCCATATTATGCTTATATGATCGATAGAATGAGAATTACTATACTCACTACTCTTAGTATTATCACTCTAACTCATATTATTAGCCATATTATGCTTATATGATCGATAGAACGACAATTACTATACATATTACTCTTATTGTTATCAATCTAACTCATATTATTAGCCATATTATGCTTATATGTTCGATTGAACGAGATTTACTATACTCACTACTCTTAGTATTATCAATCTAACTCATATTATTAGCCATATTATGCTTATATTATCGATAGAACGACAATTACTATACTTATCACTCTTATTATTATCAATCTAACTCATATTATTAGCCATATTATGCTTATATGAGCAATAGAACTACAACTACTATACTTATTACTCTTATTATTATCAATCTAACTCATATTATTAACCATATTATGCAGATATGATCGATAGAACTACAATTACTACACTCATTACTCTTATTGTTATCAATCTAACTCATATTATTAGACATATTATGCTTATATGATCGATAGAACGACAATTACTATACTTATTACTCTTATTATTATAAATATAACTCATATTATTAGCCATATTATGCTTATATGATCGATAGAACGAGAATTACTATACTCACTACTCTTAGTATTATCAATCTAACTCATATTATTAGCCATATTATGCTTATATTATCGATAGAACGACAATTACTATACTTATCACTCTTATTATTATGAATCTAACTCATATTATTAGCCATATTATGCTTATATGATCGATAGAATGACAATTACTATACTTATTGCTCTTATTATTATCAATCTAACTCATATTATTAACCATATTATGCTTATATGATCGATAGAACGACAATTACTATACTTATTACTCTTATTATTATAAATATAACTCATGTTATTAGCCATATTATGCTTATATGATCGATAGAACGACAATTACTATACACATTACTCTTACTATTATCAATCTAACTCATATTATTAACCACATTATGCAGATATGATCGATAGAACGAGAATTACTATACTTACTACTCTTAGTATTATCAATCTAACTCATATTATTAGCCATATTATGCTTAAATGATCGATAGAACGACAATTACTGTACCTATTACTCTTATTATTATCAATTTAACACATATTATTAGCCATATTATGCTTATATGATTGACAGGACGACAATTACTATACTTATTACTCTTATTGTTATCAATCTAACTCATATTGTTAGCCATATTATGCTTATATGATCGATAGAACGAGAATTACTATACTCACTACTCTTAGTATTGTCAATCTAACTCATATTATTAGCCATATTATGCTTATATGATCGATAGAACGAGAATTACTATACTCACTACTCTTAGTATTATCAATCTAACTCATATTATTAGCCATATTATGCTTATATGATCGATAGAACGACAATTACTATACTTATTACTCTTATTATTATAAATATAACTCATATTATTAGCCATATTATGCTTAAATGATCGATAGAACGACAATTACTGTACCTATTACACTTATTATTATCAATTTAACACATATTATTAGCCATATTATGCTTATATGATTGACAGGACGACAATTACTATACTTATTACACTCACTGTTATCAATCTAACTCATATTATTAACCATATTATGCAAATTTGATCGATAGAACGACAATCACTAAACTCATTACTCTTATTATTATCAATCTAACTCATATTATTAGCCATATTATGCTTATATGATCGATAGAATGAGAATTACTATACTCATTACTCTTATTATTATCAATGTAACTCATATTATTAACCATATTATGCCGATATGATCGATAGCACGACATTTAATATCATTATTACTCTTATTATTATGAACCTAACTCATATTATTAGCCATATTATGCTTGTATGATCGATAGAACTACAATTACTATACTCATTACTCTTATTGTTATCAACCTAACTCATATTATTACCCATATTATGCTTATATGATCGATAGAACGACATTTACTATACTTATTACACTTCCTATTATCAATCTAACTTATATTATTGGCCATATTATGCTTATATGATCGATAGAACGACAATTACTACACTTATTACTCTTATTATTATCAATCTAACTCATATTATTAGCCATATTATGCTTAAATGATCGATAGAACGACAATTACTACACTTATTACTCTTATTATTATCAATCTAACTCATATTATTAGCCATATTATGCTTATATGAGCAATAGAACTACAACTACTATACTTATTACTCTTATTATTATCAATCTAACTCATATTATTAACCATATTATGCAGATATGATCGATAGAACGACAATTACTATACTCATTACTCTTATTGTTATCAATCTAACTCATATTATTAGACATATTATGCTTATATGATCGATAGAACGACAATTACTATACTTATTACTCTTATTATTATAAATATAACTCATATTATTAGCCATATTATGCTTATATGATCGATAGAACGAGAATTACTATACTCACTAGTCTTAGTATTATCAATCTAACTCATATTATTAGCCATATTATGCTTAAATGATCGATAGAACGACAATTACTGTAGCTATTACTCTTATTATTATCAATTTAACTCATATTATTAGCCATATTATGCTTATATGATTGACAGGACGACAATTACTATACTTATTACACTCACTGTTATCAATCTAACTCATATTATTAACCATATTATGCAAATTTGATCGATAGAACGACAATCACTAAACTCATTACTCTTATTATTATCAATCTAACTCATATTATTAGCCATATTATGCTTATATGATCGATAGAATGAGAATTACTATACTCACTACTCTTAGTATTATCACTCTAACTCATATTATTAGCCATATTATGCTTACATGATCGATAGAACGACAATTACTATACTTATTACTCTTATTGTTATCAATCTAACTCATATTATTAGCCATATTATGCTTAAATGATCGATAGAACGATAATTATTATACTTATTACTCTTATTATTATCAATCTAACTCATATTATTAGCCATATTATGCTTATATGATCGATAGAACGACAATCACTATATTTATTACACTCACTATTATCAATCTAACTCATATTATTAACCATATCATGCAGATATGATCGATAGCACGACATTTACTATACCTATTACTCTTATTATTATCAGCCTAACTCATATTATTAGACGTATTATGCTTATATGATCGACAGAACGACAACTACTATATTTATTACACTCACTGTTATCAATCTAACTCATATTATTAACCATATTATGCAAATTTGATCGATAGAACGACAATCACTATACATATTAATCTTATTATTATCAACCTAACTCATATTATTAGCCATATTATGCTTAAATGATCGATAGAACGACAATTACTATACTTATTACTCGTATTATTATCAATCTAACTCATATTATTAACAATATTATGCTTATAATATCGATAGAACGACAATTACTATACTCATTACTCTTATTATTATCAATGTAACAAATACTATTAGCCATATTATGCTTATATGATCGATAGAATGAGAATTACTATACTCACTACTGTTAGTATTATCACTCTAACTCACATTATTAGCCATATTATGCTTATATGATCGATAGAACGACAATTACTATACTTATTACTCTTATTGTTATCAATCTAACTCATATTTTTAGCCATATTATGCTTATATGATCGATAGAACGAGAATTACTATACTCACTACTCTTAGTATTATCACTCTAACTCATATTATTAGCCATATTATGCTTATATGATCGATAGAACGACAGTTACTATACTTATTACTCTTATTGTTATCAATCTAAATCATATTATTAGCCATATTATGCTTATATGATCGATAGAACGAGAATTACTATACTCACTACTCTTAGTATTATCAATCTAACTCATATTATTAGCCATATTATGCTTATATTATCGATAGACCGACAATTACTATACTTATTACTGTTATTATTATCAATCTAACTCATATTATTAGCCATATTATGCTTAAATGATCGATAGAACGACAATTACTATACTCATTACTCTTATTATTATCAATCCAACTCATTTTATTACCCATATTATGCTTATATGATCGATAGAACGACAATTACTATACTCATTACTCTTATTATTATCAATGTAACTCACATTATTAGCCATATTATGCTTATATGATCGATAGAATGAGAATTACTATACTCACTACTGTTAGTATTATCACTCTAACTCATATTATTAGCCATATTATGCTTATATGATCGATAGAACGACAATTACTATACTTATTACTCTTATTGTTATCAATCTAACTCATATTTTTAGCCATATTATGCTTATATGATCGATAGAACGAGAATTACTATACTCACTACTCTTAGTATTATCAATCTAACTCATATTATTAGCCATATTATGCTTATATGATCGATAGAACGACAATTACTATACTTATTACTCTTATTGTTATCAATCTAACTCATATTGTTAGCCATATTATGCTTATATGATCGATAGAACGAGAATTACTATACTCACTACTCTTAGTATTGTCAATCTAACTCATATTATTAGCCATATTATGCTTATATGATCGATAGAACGAGAATTACTATACTCACTACTCTTAGTATTATCAATCTAACTCATATTATTAGCCTTATTATGCTTAAATGATCGATAGAACGACAATTACTGTACCTATTACTCTTATTATTATCAATTTAACACATATTATTAGCCATATTATGCTTATATGATTGACAGGACGACAATTACTATACTTATTACACTCACTGTTATCAATCTAACTCATATTATTAACCATATTATGCAAATTTGATCGATAGAACGACAATTACTATACTTATTACTCTTATTATTATCAATCTAACTCATATTATTAGCCATATTATGCTTATATGATCGATAGAATGAGAATTACTATACTCACTACTCTTAGTATTATCACTCTAACTCATATTATTAGCCATATTATGCTTATATGATCGATAGAACGACAATTACTATACTTATTACTCTTATTGTTATCAATGTAACTCATATTATTAGCCATATTATGCTTATATGAGCAATAGAACTACAACTACTATACTTATTACTCTTATTATTATCAATCTAACTCATATTATTAACCATATTATGCAGATATCATCGATAGAACTACAATTACTATGATCATTACTCTTATTGTTATCAATCTAACTCATATTATTAGACATATTATGCTTATATGATCGATAGAACGACAATTACTATACTTATTACTCTTATTATTATAAATATAACTCATATTATTAGCCATATTATGCTTATATGATCGATAGAACGAGAATTACTATACTCACTAGTCTTAGTATTATCAATCTAACTCATATTATTAGCCATATTATGCTTATATTATCGATAGAACGACAATTACTATACTTATCACTCTTATTATTACGAATCTAGCTCATATTATTAGCCATATTATGCTTATATGATCGATAGAACGAGAATTACTATACTCACTAGTCTTAGTATTATCAATCTAACTCATATTATTAACCATATCATGCAGATATGATCGATAGCACGACATTTACTATACCTATTACTCTTATTATTATCAGCCTAACTCATATTATTAGACGTATTATGCTTATATGATCGACAGAACGACAACTACTATATTTATTACACTCACTGTTATCAATCTAACTCATATTATTAACCATATTATGCAAATTTGATCGATAGAACGACAATCACTATACATATTAATCTTATTATTATCAACCTAACTCATATTATTAGCCATATTATGCTTAAATGATCGATAGAACGACAATTACTATACTTATTACTCGTATTATTATCAATCTAACTCATATTATTAACAATATTATGCTTATAATATCGATAGAACGACAATTACTATACTCATTACTCTTATTATTATCAATGTAACTCATATTATTAGCCATATTATGCTTATATGATCGATAGAATGAGAATTACTATACTCACTACTGTTAGTATTATCACTCTAACTCACATTATTAGCCATATTATGCTTATATGATCGATAGAACGACAATTACTATACTTATTACTCTTATTGTTATCAATCTAACTCATATTTTTAGCCATATTATGCTTATATGATCGATAGAACGAGAATTACTATACTCACTACTCTTAGTATTATCAATCTAACTCATATTATTAGCCATATTATGCTTATATGATCGATAGAACGACAATTACTATACTTATTACTCTTATTGTTATCAATCTAACTCATATTGTTAGCCATATTATGCTTATATGATCGATAGAACGAGAATTACTATACTCACTACTCTTAGTATTGTCAATCTAACTCATATTATTAGCCATATTATGCTTATATGATCGATAGAACGAGAATTACTATACTCACTACTCTTAGTATTATCAATCTAACTCATATTATTAGCCATATTATGCTTAAATGATCGATAGAACGACAATTACTGTACCTATTACTCTTATTATTATCAATTTAACTCATATTATTAGCCATATTATGCTTATATGATTGACAGGACGACAATTACTATACTTATTGCACTCACTGTTATCAATCTAACTCATATTATTAACCATATTATGCAAATTTGATCGATAGAACGACAATTACTATACTTATTACTCTTATTATTATCAATCTAACTCATATTATTAGCCATATTATGCTTATATGATCGATAGAATGAGAATTACTATACTCACTACTCTTAGTATTATCACTCTAACTCATATTATTAGCCATATTATGCTTATATGATCGATAGAACGACAATTACTATACATATTACTCTTATTGTTATCAATCTAACTCATATTATTAGCCATATTATGCTTATATGTTCGATTGAACGAGAATTACTATACTCACTACTCTTAGTATTATCAATCTAACTCATATTATTAGCCATATTATGCTTATATTATCGATAGAACGACAATTACTATACTTATCACTCTTATTATTATCAATCTAACTCATATTATTAGCCATATTATGCTTATATGAGCAATAGAACTACAACTACTATACTTATTACTCTTATTATTATCAATCTAACTCATATTATTAACCATATTATGCAGATATGATCGATAGAACTACAATTACTACACTCATTACTCTTATTGTTATCAATCTAACTCATATTATTAGACATATTATGCTTATATGATCGATAGAACGACAATTACTATACTTATTACTCTTATTATTATAAATATAACTCATATTATTAGCCATATTATGCTTATATGATCGATAGAACGAGAATTACTATACTCACTACTCTTAGTATTATCAATCTAACTCATATTATTAGCCATATTATGCTTATATTATCGATAGAACGACAATTACTATACTTATCACTCTTATTATTATGAATCTAACTCATATTATTAGCCATATTATGCTTATATGATCGATAGAATGACAATTACTATACTTATTGCTCTTATTATTATCAATCTAACTCATATTATTAACCATATTATGCTTATATGATCGATAGAACGACAATTACTATACTTATTACTCTTATTATTATAAATATAACTCATATTATTAGCCATATTATGCTTATATGATCGATAGAACGACAATTACTATACACATTACTCTTACTATTATCAATCTAACTCATATTATTAACCACATTATGCAGATATGATCGATAGAACGAGAATTACTATACTTACTACTCTTAGTATTATCAATCTAACTCATATTATTAGCCATATTATGCTTAAATGAACGATAGAACGACAATTACTGTACCTATTACTCTTATTATTATCAATTTAACACATATTATTAGCCATATTATGCTTATATGATTGACAGGACGACAATTACTATACTTATTACTCTTATTGTTATCAATCTAACTCATATTGTTAGCCATATTATGCTTATATGATCGATAGAACGAGAATTACTATACTCACTACTCTTAGTATTGTCAATCTAACTCATATTATTAGCCATATTATGCTTATATGATCGATAGAACGACAATTACTATACATATTACTCTTATTGTTATCAATCTAACTCATATTATTAGCCATATTATGCTTATATGTTCGATTGAACGAGAATTACTATACTCACTACTCTTAGTATTATCAATCTAACTCATATTATTAGCCATATTATGCTTATATTATCGATAGAACGACAATTACTATACTTATCACTCTTATTATTATCAATCTAACTCATATTATTAGCCATATTATGCTTATATGAGCAATAGAACTACAACTACTATACTTATTACTCTTATTATTATCAATCTAACTCATATTATTAACCATATTATGCAGATATGATCGATAGAACTACAATTACTACACTCATTACTCTTATTGTTATCAATCTAACTCATATTATTAGACATATTATGCTTATATGATCGATAGAACGACAATTACTATACTTATTACTCTTATTATTATAAATATAACTCATATTATTAGCCATATTATGCTTATATGATCGATAGAACGAGAATTACTATACTCACTACTCTTAGTATTATCAATCTAACTCATATTATTAGCCATATTATGCTTATATTATCGATAGAACGACAATTACTATACTTATCACTCTTATTATTATGAATCTAACTCATATTATTAGCCATATTATGCTTATATGATCGATAGAATGACAATTACTATACTTATTGCTCTTATTATTATCAATCTAACTCATATTATTAACCATATTATGCTTATATGATCGATAGAACGACAATTACTATACTTATTACTCTTATTATTATAAATATAACTCATATTATTAGCCATATTATGCTTATATGATCGATAGAACGACAATTACTATACACATTACTCTTACTATTATCAATCTAACTCATATTATTAACCACATTATGCAGATATGATCGATAGAACGAGAATTACTATACTTACTACTCTTAGTATTATCAATCTAACTCATATTATTAGCCATATTATGCTTAAATGATCGATAGAACGACAATTACTGTACCTATTACTCTTATTATTATCAATTTAACACATATTATTAGCCATATTATGCTTATATGATTGACAGGACGACAATTACTATACTTATTACTCTTATTGTTATCAATCTAACTCATATTGTTAGCCATATTATGCTTATATGATCGATAGAACGAGAATTACTATACTCACTACTCTTAGTATTGTCAATCTAACTCATATTATTAGCCATATTATGCTTATATGATCGATAGAACGAGAATTACTATACTCACTACTCTTAGTATTATCAATCTAACTCATATTATTAGCCATATTATGCTTATATGATCGATAGAACGACAATTACTATACTTATTACTCTTATTATTATAAATATAACTCATATTATTAGCCATATTATGCTTAAATGATCGATAGAACGACAATTACTGTACCTATTACACTTATTATTATCAATTTAACACATATTATTAGCCATATTATGCTTATATGATTGACAGGACGACAATTACTATACTTATTACACTCACTGTTATCAATCTAACTCATATTATTAACCATATTATGCAAATTTGATCGATAGAACGACAATCACTAAACTCATTACTCTTATTATTATCAATCTAACTCATATTATTAGCCATATTATGCTTATATGATCGATAGAATGAGAATTACTATACTCATTACTCTTATTATTATCAATGTAACTCATATTATTAACCATATTATGCCGATATGATCGATAGCACGACATTTAATATCATTATTACTCTTATTATTATGAACCTAACTCATATTATTAGCCATATTATGCTTGTATGATCGATAGAACTACAATTACTATACTCATTACTCTTATTGTTATCAACCTAACTCATATTATTACCCATATTATGCTTATATGATCGATAGAACGACATTTACTATACTTATTACACTTCCTATTATCAATCTAACTTATATTATTGGCCATATTATGCTTATATGATCGATAGAACGACAATTACTACACTTATTACTCTTATTATTATCAATCTAACTCATATTATTAGCCATATTATGCTTAAATGATCGATAGAACGACAATTACTACACTTATTACTCTTATTATTATCAATCTAACTCATATTATTAGCCATATTATGCTTATATGAGCAATAGAACTACAACTACTATACTTATTACTCTTATTATTATCAATCTAACTCATATTATTAACCATATTATGCAGATATGATCGATAGAACGACAATTACTATACTTATTACTTTTATTGTTATCAATCTAACTCATATTATTAGCCATATTATGCTTAAATGATCGATAGAACGATAATTACTATACTTATTACTCTTATTATTATCAATCTAACTCATATTATTAGCCATATTATGCTTATATGATCGATAGAACGACAATTACTATACTTATTACACTCACTATTATCAATCTAACTCATGTTATTAACCATATTATGCAGATATGATCGATAGCACGACATTTACTATACCTATTACTCTTATTATTATCAGCCTAACTCATATTATTAGACGTATTATGCTTATATGATCAACAGAACGACAACTACTATATTTATTACACTCACTGTTATCAATCTAACTCATATTATTAACCATATTATGCAAATTTGATCGATAGAACGACAATCACTATACATATTAGTCTTATTATTATCAACCTAACTCATATTATTAGCCATATTATGCTTAAATGATCGATAGAACGACAATTACTATACTTATTACTCGTATTATTATCAATCTAACTCATATTATTAACAATATTATGCTTATAATATCGATAGAACGACAATTACTATACTTATTACTGTTATTATTATCAATCTAACTCATATTATTAGCCATATTATGCTTAAATGGTCGATAGAACTACAATTACTATACTCATTGCTCTTATTATTATCAATCTAACTCATATTATCAGCCATATTATGCTTATATGATCGATAGAATGAGAATTACTATACTCACTACTCTTAGTATTATCACTCTAACTCATATTATTAGCCATATTATGCTTACATGATCGATAGAACGACAATTACTATACTTATTACTCTTATTGTTATCAATCTAACTCATATTTTTAGCCATATTATGCTTATATGATCGATAGAACGAGAATTACTATACTCACTACTCTTAGTATTGTCAATTTAACTCATATTATTAGCCATATTATGCTTATATGATCGATAGAACGAGAATTACTATACTCACTACTCTTAGTATTATCAATCTAACTCATATTATTAGCCATATTATGCTTAAATGATCGATAGAACGACAATTACTGTACCTATGACTCTTATTATTATCAATTTAACTCATATTATTAGCCATATTATGCTTAAATGATCGATAGAACGATAATTATTATACTTATTACTCTTATTATTATCAATCTAACTCATATTATTAGACGTATTATGCTTATATGATCGACAGAACGACAACTACTATATTTATTACACTCACTGTTATCAATCTAACTCATATTATTAACCATATTATGCAAATTTGATCGATAGAACGACAATCACTATACATATTAATCTTATTATTATCAACCTAACTCATATTATTAGCCATATTATGCTTAAATGATCGATAGAACGACAATTACTATACTTATTACTCGTATTATTATCAATCTAACTCATATTATTAACAATATTATGCTTATAATATCGATAGAACGACAATTACTATACTCATTACTCTTATTATTATCAATGTAACTCATATTATTAGCCATATTATGCTTATATGATCGATAGAATGAGAATTACTATACTCACTACTGTTAGTATTATCACTCTAACTCACATTATTAGCCATATGATGCTTATATGATCGATAGAACGACAATTACTATACTTATTACTCTTATTGTTATCAATCTAACTCATATTTTTAGCCATATTATGCTTATATGATCGATAGAACGAGAATTACTATACTCACTACTCTTAGTATTATCAATCTAACTCATATTATTAGCCATATTATGCTTATATGATCGATAGAACGACAATTACTATACTTATTACTCTTATTGTTATCAATCTAACTCATATTGTTAGCCATATTCTGCTTATATGATCGATAGAACGAGAATTACTATACTCACTACTCTTAGTATTGTCAATCTAACTCATATTATTAGCCATATTACGCTTATATGATCGATAGAACGAGAATTACTATACTCACTACTCTTAGTATTATCAATCTAAGTCATATTATTAGCCATATTATGCTTAAATGATCGATAGAACGACAATTACTGTACCTATTACTCTTATTATTATCAATTTAACTCATATTATTAGCCATATTATGCTTATATGATTGACAGGACGACAATTACTATACTTATTACACTCACTGTTATCAATCTAACTCATATTATTAACCATATTATGCAAATTTGATCGATAGAACGACAATTACTATACTTATTACTCTTATTATTATCAATCTAACTCATATTATTAGCCATATTATGCTTATATGATCGATAGAATGAGAATTACTATACTCACTACTCTTAGTATTATCACTCTAACTCATATTATTAGCCATATTATGCTTATATGATCGATAGAACGACAATTACTATACATATTACTCTTATTGTTATCAATCTAACTCATATTATTAGCCATATTATGCTTATATGTTCGATAGAACGAGAATTACTATACTCACTACTCTTAGTATTATCAATCTAACTCATATTATTAGCCATATTATGCTTATATTATCGATAGAACGACAATTACTATACTTATCACTCTTATTATTATGAATCTAACTCATATTATTAGCCATATTATGCAGATATGATCGATAGATCGAGAATTACTATACTCACTACTCTTAGTATTATCAATCTAACTCATATTATTAGCCATATTATGCTTAAATGATCGATAGAACGACAATTACTGTACCTATTACTCTTATTATTATCAATTTAGCTCATATTATTAGCCATATTATGCTTATATGATTGACAGGACGACAATTACTATACTTATTACACTCACTGTTATCAATCTAACTCATATTATTAACCATATTATGCAAATTTGATCGATAGAACGACAATCACTAAACTCATTACTCTTATTATTATCAATCTAACTCATATTATTAGCCATATTATGCTTATATGATCGATAGAATGAGAATTACTATACTCACTACTCTTAGTATTATCACTCTAACTCATATTATTAGCCATATTATGCTTATATGATCGATAGAACGACAATTACTATACTTATTACTCTTATTGTTATCAATCTAACTCATATTATTAGCCATATTATGCTTAAATGATCGATAGAACGATAATTATTATACTTATTACTCTTATTATTATCAATCTAACTCATATTATTAGCCATATTATGCTTATATGATCGATAGAACGACAATTACTATATTTATTACACTCACTATTATCAATCTAACTCATATTATTAACCATATCATGCAGATACGATCGATAGCACGACATTTACTGTACCTATTACTCTTATTATTATCAATTTAACTCATATTATTAGCCATATTATGCTTATATGATTGACAGGACGACAATTACTATACTTATTACACTCACTGTTATCAATCTAACTCATATTATTAACCATATTATGCAAATTTGATCGATAGAACGACAATCACTATACATATTAATCTTATTATTATCAACCTAACCCATATTATTAGCCATATTATGCTTAAATGATCGATAGAACGACAATTACTATACTTATTACTCGTATTATTATCAATCTAACTCATATTATTAACAATATTATGCTTATAATATCGATAGAACGACAATTACTATACTCATTACTCTTATTATTATCAATGTAACTCATATTATTAGCCATATTATGCTTATATGATCGATAGAATGAGAATTACTATACTCACTACTGTTAGTATTATCACTCTAACTCACATTATTAGCCATATTATGCTTATATGATCGATAGAACGACAATTACTATACTTATCACTCTTATTGTTATCAATCTAACTCATATTTTTAGCCATATTATGCTTATATGATCGATAGAACGAGAATTACTATACTCACTACTCTTAGTATTATCAATCTAACTCATATTATTAGCCATATTATGCTTATATGATCGATAGAACGACAATTACTATACTTATTACTCTTATTGTTATCAATCTAACTCATATTGTTAGCCATATTATGCTTATATGATCGATAGAACGAGAATTACTATACTCACTACTCTTAGTATTGTCAATCTAACTCATATTATTAGCCATATTATGCTTATATGATCGATAGAACGAGAATTACTATACTCACTACTCTTAGTTATTATCAATCTAACTCATATTATTAGCCATATTATGCTTAAATGATCGATAGAACGACAATTACTGTACCTATTACTCTTATTATAATCAATTTAACTCATATTATTAGCCATATTATGCTTATATGATTGACAGGACGACAATTACTATACTTATTACACTCACTGTTATCAATCTAACTCATATTATTAACCATAATATGCAAATTTGATCGATAGAACGACAATTACTATACTTATTACTCTTATTATTATCAATCTAACTCATATTATTAGCCATATTATGCTTATATGATCGATAGAATGAGAATTACTATACTCACTACTCTTAGTATTATCACTCTAACTCATATTATTAGCCATATTATGCTTATATGATCGATAGAACGACAATTACTATACATATTACTCTTATTGTTATCAATCTAACTCATATTATTAGCCATATTATGCTTATATGTTCGATAGAACGAGAATTACTATACTCACTACTCTTAGTATTATCAATCTAACTCATATTATTAGCCATATTATGCTTATATTATCGATAGAACGACAATTACTATACTTATCACTCTTACTATTATGAATCTAACTCATATTATTAGCCATATTATGCAGATATGATCGATAGATCGAGAATTACTATACTCACTACTCTTAGTATTATCAATCTAACTCATATTATTAGCCATATTATGCTTAAATGATCGATAGAACGACAATTACTGTACCTATTACTCTTATTATTATCAATTTAACTCATATTATTAGCCATATTATGCTTATATGATTGACAGGACGACAATTACTATACTTATTACACTCACTGTTATCAATCTAACTCATATTATTAACCATATTATGCAAATTTGATCGATAGAACGACAATCACTAAACTCATTACTCTTATTATTATCAATCTAACTCATATTATTAGCCATATTATGCTTATATGATCGATAGAATGAGAATTACTATACTCACTACTCTTAGTATTATCACTCTAACTCATATTATTAGCCATATTATGCTTACATGATCGATAGAACGACAATTACTATACTTATTACTCTTATTGTTATCAATCTAACTCATATTATTAGCCGTATTATGCTTAAATGATCGATAGAACGATAATTATTATACTTATTACTCTTATTATTATCAATCTAACTCATATTATTAGCCATATTATGCTTATATGATCGATAGAACGACAATTACTATATTTATTACACTCACTATTATCAATCTAACTCATATTATTAACCATATCATGCAGATATGATCGGTAGCACGACATTTACTGTACCTATTACTCTTATTATTATCAATTTAACTCATATTATTAGCCATATTATGCTTATATGATTGACAGGACGACAATTACTATACTTATTACACTCACTGTTATCAATCTAACTCATATTATTAACCATATTATGCAAATTTGATCGATAGAACGACAATCACTAAACTCATTACTCTTATTATTATCAATCTAACTCATATTATTAGCCATATTATGCTTATATGATCGATAGAATGAGAATTACTATACTCACTACTCTTAGTATTATCACTCTAACTCATATTATTAGCCATATTATGCTTACATGATCGATAGAACGACAATTACTATACTTATTACTCTTATTGTTATCAATCTAACTCATATTATTAGCCATATTATGCTTAAATGATCGATAGAACGATAATTATTATACTTATTACTCTTATTATTATCAGCCTAACTCATATTATTAGACGTATTATGCTTATATGATCGACAGAACGACAGCTACTATATTTATTACACTCACTGTTATCAATCTAACTCATATTATTAACCATATTATGCAAATTTGATCGATAGAACGACAATCACTATACATATTAATCTTATTATTATCAACCTAACTCATATTATTAGCCATATTATGCTTAAATGATCGATAGAACGACAATTACTATACTTATTACTCGTATTATTATCAATCTAACTCATATTATTAACAATATTATGCTTATAATATCGATAGCACGACAATTACTATACTCATTACTCTTATTATTATCAATGTAACTCATATTATTAGCCATATTATGCTTATATGATCGATAGAATGAGAATTACTATACTCACTACTGTTAGTATTATCACTCTAACTCACATTATTAGCCATATTATGCTTATATGATCGATAGAACGACAATTACTATACTTATTACTCTTATTGTTATCAATCTAACTCATATTTTTAGCCATATTATGCTTATATGATCGATAGAACGAGAATTACTATACTCACTACTCTTAGTATTATCAATCTAACTCATATTGTTAGCCATATTATGCTTATATGATCGATAGAACGACAATTACTATACTTATTACTCTTATTGTTATCAATCTAACTCATATTGTTAGCCATATTATGCTTATATGATCGATAGAACGAGAATTACTATACTCACTACTCTTAGTATTGTCAATCTAACTCATATTATTAGCCATATTATGCTTATATGATCGATAGAACGAGAATTACTATACTCACTACTCTTAGTATTATCAATCTAACTCATATTATTAGCCATATTATGCTTATATTATCGATAGAACGACAATTACTATACTTATCACTCTTATTATTATGAATCTAACTCATATTATTAGCCATATTATGCTTATATGATCGATAGAATGACAATTACTATACTTATTACTCTTATTATTATCAATCTAACTCATATTATTAACCATATTATGCTTATATGATCGATAGAACGACAATTACTATACTTATTACTCTTATTATTATAAATATAACTCATATTATTAGCCATATTATGCTTATATGATCGATATAACGACAATTACTATACACATTACTCTTACTATTATCAATCTAGCTCATATTATTAACCACATTATGCAGATATGATCGATAGAACGAGAATTACTATACTTACTACTCTTAGCATTATCAATCTAACTCATATTATTAGCCATATTATGCTTAAATGATCTATAGAACGACAATTACTGTACCTATTACACTTATTATTATCAATTTAACACATATTATTAGCCATATTATGCTTATATGATTGGCAGGACGACAATTACTATACTTATTACACTCACTGTTATCAATCTAACTCATATTATTAACCATATTATGCAAATTTGATCGATAGAACGACAATCACTAAACTCATTACTCTTATTATTATCAATCTAACTCATATTATTAGCCATATTATGCTTATATGATCGATAGAATGAGAATTACTATACTCATTACTCTTATTATTATCAATGTAACTCATATTATTAACCATATTATGCCGATATGATCGATAGCACGACATTTAATATCATTATTACTCTTATTATTATGAACCTAACTCATATTATTAGCCATATTATGCTTGTATGATCGATAGAACTACAATTACTATACTCATTACTCTTATTGTTATCAACCTAACTCATATTATTACCCATATTATGCTTATATGATCGATAGAACGACATTCACTATACTTATTACACTTCCTATTATCAATCTAACTTATATTATTGGCCATATTATGCTTATATGATCGATAGAACGACAATTACTACACTTATTACTCTTATTATTGTCAATCTAACTCATATTATTAGCCATATTATGCTTAAATGATCGATAGAACGACAATTGCTACACTTATTACTCTTATTATTATCAATCTAACTCATATTATTAGCCATATTATGCTTATATGAGCAATAGAACTACAACTACTATACTTATTACTCTTATTATTATCAATCTAACTCATATTATTAACCATATTATGCAGATATGATCGATAGAACGACAATTACTATACTTATTACTTTTATTGTTATCAATCTAACTCATATTATTAGCCATATTATGCTTAAATGATCGATAGAACGATAATTACTATACTTATTACTCTTATTATTATCAATCTAACTCATATTATTAGCCATATTATGCTTATATGATCGATAGAACGACAATTACTATACTTATTACACTCACTATTATCAATCTAACTCATGTTATTAACCATATTATGCAGATATGATCGATAGCACGACATTTACTATACCTATTAATCTTATTATTATCAGCCTAACTCATATTATTAGACGTATTATGCTTATATGATCGACAGAACGACAACTACTATATTTATTACACTCACTGTTATCAATCTAACTCATATTATTAACCATATTATGCAAGTTTGATCGATAGAACGACAATCACTATACATATTAGTCTTATTATTATCAACCTAACTCATATTATTAGCCATATTATGCTTAAATGATCGATAGAACGAGAATTACTATACTCACTACTCTTAGTATTGTCAATCTAACTCATATTATTAGCCATATTATGCTTATATGATCGATAGAACGAGAATTACTATACTCACTACTCTTAGTATTATCAATCTAACTCATATTATTAGCCATATTAAGCTTAAATGATCGATAGAACGACAATTACTGTACCTATTACTCTTATTATTATCAATTTAACTCATATTATTAGCCATATTATGCTTATATGATTGACAGGACGACAATTACTATACTTATTACACTCACTGTTATCAATCTAACTCATATTATTAACCATATTATGCAAATTTGATCGATAGAACGACAATCACTATACATATTAATCTTATTATTATCAACCTAACTCATATTATTAGCCATATTATGCTTAAATGATCGATAGAACGACAATTACTGTACCTATTACTCTTATTATTATCAATTTAACTCATATTATTAGCCATATTATGCTTATATGATTGACAGGACGACAATTACTATACTTATTACACTCACTGTTATCAATCTAACTCATATTATTAACCATATTATGCAAATTTGATCGATAGTACGACAATCACTAAACTCATTACTCTTATTATTATCAATCTAACTCATATTATTAGCCATATTATGCTTATATGATCGATAGAACGACAATTACTATACTTATTACTCTTATTGTTATCAATCTAACTCATATTTTTAGCCATATTATGCTTATATGATCGATAGAACGAGAATTACTATACTCACTACTCTTAGTATTATCAATCTAACTCATATTATTAGCCATATTATGCTTATATGATCGATAGAACGACAATTACTATACTTATTACTCTTATTGTTATCAATCTAACTCATATTGTTAGCCATATTATGCTTATATGATCGATAGAACGAGAATTACTATACTCACTACTCTTAGTATTGTCAATCTAACTCATACTATTAGCCATATTATGCTTATATGATCGATAGAACGAGAATTACTATAGTCACTACTCTTAGTATTATCAATCTAACTCATATTATTAGCCATATTATGCTTGAATGATCGATAGAACGACAATTACTGTACCTATTACTCTTATTATTATCAATTTAACTCATATTATTAGCCATATTATGCTTATATGATTGACAGGACGACAATTACTATACTTATTACACTCACTGTTATCAATCTAACTCATATTATTAACCATATTATGCAAATTTGATCGATAGAACGACAATCACTAAACTCATTACTCTTATTATTATCAATCTAACTCATATTATTAGCCATATTATGCTTATATGATCGATAGAATGAGAATTACTATACTCACTACTCTTAGTATTATCACTCTAACTCATATTATTAGCCATATTATGCTTACATGATCGATAGAACGACAATTACTATACTTATTACTCTTATTGTTATCATTCTAACTCATATTATTAGCCATATTATGCTTAAATGATCGATAGAACGATAATTATTATACTTATTACTCTTATTATTATCAATCCAACTCATATTATTAGCCATATTATGCTTATATGATCGATAGAATGACAATTACTATACTTATTACTCTTATTATTATCAATCTAACTCATATTATTAACCATATTATGCTTATATGATCGATAGAACGACAATTACTATACTTATTACTCTTATTATTATAAATATAACTCATATTATTAGCCATATTATGCTTATATGATCGATAGAACGACAATTACTATACACATTACTCTTACTATTATCAATCTAACTCATATTATTAACCACATTATGCAGATATGATCGATAGAACGAGAATTACTATACTCACTACTCTTAGTATTGTCAATCTAACTCATATTATTAGCCATATTATGCTTATATGATCCATAGAACGACAATTACTATACTTATTACTCTTATTGTTATCAATCTAACTCATATTGTTAGCCATATTATGCTTATATGATCGATAGAACGAGAATTACTATACTCACTACTCTTAGTATTGTCAATCTAACTCATATTATTAGCCATATTATGCTTAAATGATCGATAGAACGACAATTACTGTACCTATTACTCTTATTATTATCAATCTAACTCATATTATTAGCCATATTATGCTTATATGATCGATAGAATGAGAATTACTATACTCATTACTCTTATTATTATCAATGTAACTCATATTATTAGCCATATTATGCTTAAATGATCGATAGAACGATAATTACTATACTTATTACTCTTATTATTATCAATCTAACTCATATTATTAGCCATATTATGCTTATATGATCGATAGAACGACAATTACTATACTTATTACACTCACTATTATCAATCTAACTCATGTTATTAACCATATTATGCAGATATGATCGATAGCACGACATTTACTATACCTATTAATCTTATTATTATCAGCCTAACTCATATTATTAGACGTATTATGCTTATATGATCGACAGAACGACAACTACTATATTTATTACACTCACTGTTATCAATCTAACTCATATTATTAACCATATTATGCAAGTTTGATCGATAGAACGACAATCACTATACATATTAGTCTTATTATTATCAACCTAACTCATATTATTAGCCATATTATGCTTAAATGATCGATAGAACGACAATTACTATACTTATTACTCGTATTATTATCAATCTAACTCATATTATTAACAATATTATGCTTATATGATTGACAGGACGACAATTACTGTACTTATTACACTCACTGTTATCAATCTAACTCATATTATTAACCATATTATGCAAATTTGATCGATAGAACGACAATCACTAAACTCATTACTCTTATTATTATCAATCTAACTCATATTATTAGCCATATTATGCTTATATGATCGATAGAATGAGAATTACTATACTCACTACTCTTAGTATTATCACTCTAACTCATATTATTAGCCATATTATGCTTACATGATCGATAGAACGACAAATACTATACTTATTACTCTTATTGTTATCATTCTAACTCATATTATTAGCCATATTATGCTTAAATGATCGGTAGAACGATAATTATTATACTTATTACTCTTATTATTATCAATCTAACTCATATTATTAGACGTATTATGCTTATATGATCGACAGAACGACAACTACTATATTTATTACACTCACTGTTATCAATCTAACTCATATTATTAACCATATTATGGCTAATTTGATCGATAGAACGACAATCACTATACATATTAATCTTATTATTATCAACCTAACTCATATTATTAGCCATATTATGCTTAAATGATCGATAGAACGACAATTACTATACTTATTACTCGTATTATTATCAATCTAACTCATATTATTAACAATATTATGCTTATAATATCGATAGAACGACAATTACTATACTCATTACTCTTATTATTATCAATGTAACTCATATTATTAGCCATATTATGCTTAAATGATCGATAGAACGACAATTACTGTACCTATTACTCTTATTATTATCAATTTAACACATATTATTAGCCATATTATGCAGATATGATCGATAGAACTACAATTACTATACACATTACTCTTATTGTTATCAATCTAACTCATATTATTAGACATATTATGCTTATATGATCGATAGAACGACAATTACTATACTTATTACTCTTATTATTATAAATATAACTCATATTATTAGCCATATTATGCTTATATGATCGATAGAACGAGAATTACTATACTCACTACTCTTAGTATTATCAATCTAACTCATATTATTAACCATATTATGCAAATTTGATCGATAGAACGACAATCACTAAACTCATTACTCTTATTATTATCAATCTAACTCATATTATTAGCCATATTATGCTTATATGATCGATAGAATGAGAATTACTATACTCATTACTCTTATTATTATCAATGTAACTCATATTATTAACCATATTATGCCGATATGATCGATAGCACGACATTTAATATCATTATTACTCTTATTATTATGAACCTAACTCATATTATTAGCCATATTATGCTTGTATGATCGATAGAACTACAATTACTATACTCATTACTCTTATTGTTATCAACCTAACTCATATTATTACCCATATTATGCTTATATGATCGATAGAACGACATTTACTATACTTATTACACTTCCTATTATCAATCTAACTTATATTATTGGCCATATTATGCTTATATGATCGATAGAACGACAATTACTACACTTATTACTCTTATTATTGTCAATCTAACTCATATTATTAGCCATATTATGCTTAAATGATCGATAGAACGACAATTACTACACTTATTACTCTTATTATTATCAATCTAACTCATATTATTAGCCATATTATGCTTATATGAGCAATAGAACTACAACTACTATACTTATTACTCTTATTATTATCAATCTAACTCATATTATTAACCATATTATGCAGATATGATCGATAGAACGACAATTACTATACTTATTACTTTTATTGTTATCAATCTAACTCATATTATTAGCCATATTATGCTTAAATGATCGATAGAACGATAATTACTATACTTATTACTCTTATTATTATCAATCTAACTCATATTATTAGCCATATTATGCTTATATGATCGATAGAACGACAATTACTATACTTATTACACTCACTATTATCAATCTAACTCATGTTATTAACCATATTATGCAGATATGATCGATAGCACGACATTTACTATACCTATTAATCTTATTATTATCAGCCTAACTCATATTATTAGACGTATTATGCTTATATGATCGACAGAACGACAACTACTATATTTATTACACTCACTGTTATCAATCTAACTCATATTATTAACCATATTATGCAAGTTTGATCGATAGAACGACAATCACTATACATATTAGTCTTATTATTATCAACCTAACTCATATTATTAGCCATATTATGCTTAAATGATCGATAGAACGACAATTACTATACTTATTACTCGTATTATTATCAATCTAACTCATATTATTAACAATATTATGCTTATAATATCGATAGAACGACAATTACTATACTTATTACTGTTATTATTATCAATCTAACTCATATTATTAGCCATATTATGCTTAAATGATCGATAGAACTACAATTACTATACTCATTGCTCTTATTATTATCAATCTAACTCATATTATTAGCCATATTATGCTTATATGATCGATAGAATGAGAATTACTATACTCACTACTCTTAGTATTATCACTCTAACTCATATTATTAGCCATATTATGCTTATATGATCGATAGAACGACAATTACTATACTTATTACTCTTATTGTTATCAATCTAACTCATATTTTTAGCCATATTATGCTTATATGATCGATAGAACGAGAATTACTATACTCACTACTCTTAGTATTATCAATCTAACTCATATTATTAGCCATATTATGCTTATATGATCGATAGAACGACAATTACTATACTTATTACTCTTATTGTTATCAATCTAACTCATATTGTTAGCCATATTATGCTTATATGATCGATAGAACGAGAATTACTATACTCATTACTCTTAGTATTGTCAATCTAACTCATATTATTAGCCATATTATGCTTATATGATCGATAGAACGAGAATTACTATACTCACTACTCTTAGTATTATCAATCTAACTCATATTATTAGCCATATTAAGCTTAAATGATCGATAGAACGACAATTACTGTACCTATTACTCTTATTATTATCAATTTAACTCATATTATTAGCCATATTATGCTTATATGATTGACAGGACGACAATTACTATACTTATTACACTCACTGTTATCAATCTAACTCATATTATTAACCATATTATGCAAATTTGATCGATAGAACGACAATCACTATACATATTAATCTTATTATTATCAACCTATCTCATATTATTAGCCATATTATGCTTAAATGATCGATAGAACGACAATTACTGTACCTATTACTCTTATTATTATCAATTTAACTCATATTATTAGCCATATTATGCTTATATGATTGACAGGACGACAATTACTATACTTATTACACTCACTGTTATCAATCTAACTCATATTATTAACCATATTATGCAAATTTGATCGATAGTACGACAATCACTAAACTCATTACTCTTATTATTATCAATCTAACTCATATTATTAGCCATATTATGCTTATATGATCGATAGAACGACAATTACTATACTTATTACTCTTATTGTTATCAATCTAACTCATATTTTTAGCCATATTATGCTTATATGATCGATAGAACGAGAATTACTATACTCACTACTCTTATTATTATCAATCTAACTCATATTATTAGCCATATTATGCTTATATGATCGTTAGAATGAGAATTACTACACTCACTACTCTTAGTATTATCACTCTAACTCATATCATTAGCCATATTATGCTTATATGATCCATAGAACGAGGATTACTATACTCACTACTCTTAGTAGTATCAATCTAACTCATATTATTAGCCATATTATGCTTATATTATCGATAGATCGACAATTACTATACTTATTACTGTTACTATTATCAATCTAAATCATATTATTAGCCATATTATGCTTAAATGATCGATAGAACGACAATTACTATACTCACTACTCTTAGTATTATCAATCTAACTCATATTATTAGCCATATTATGCTTATATGATCGATAGAACGAGAATTACTATACTCACTACTCTTAGTATTGTCAATCTAACTCATATTATTAGCCATATTATGCTTAAATGATCGATAGAACTACAATTACTATACCCATTGCTCTTATTATTATCAATCTAACTCATATTATTAGCCATATTATGCTTATATGATCGATAGAATGAGAATTACTATACTCACTACTCTTAGTATTATCACTCTAACTCATATTATTAGCCATATTATGCTTATATGATCGATAGAACGACAATTACTATACTTATTACTCTTATTGTTATCAATCTAACTCATATTTTTAGCCATATTATGCTTATATGATCGATAGAACGAGAATTACTATACTCACTACTCTTAGTATTATCAATCTAACTCATATTATTAGCCATATTATGCTTATATGATCGATAGAACGAGAATTACTATACTCACTACTCTTAGTATTGTCAATCTAACTCATATTATTAGCCATATTATGCTTATATGATCCATAGAACGACAATTACTATACTTATTACTCTTATTGTTATCAATCTAACTCATATTGTTAGCCATATTATGCTTATATGATCGATAGAACGAGAATTACTATACTCACTACTCTTAGTATTGTCAATCTAACTCATATTATTAGCCATATTATGCTTAAATGATCGATAGAACGACAATTACTGTACCTATTACTCTTATTATTATCAATTTAACTCATATCATTAGCCATATTATGCTTATATGATCGATAGAATGACAATTACTGTACTCATTGCTCTTATTATTAACAAACTAACTCATATTATTAGCCATATTATGCTTATATGATCGATAGAATGAGAATTACTATACTCACTACTCTTAGTATTATCACTCTAACTCATATTATTAGCCATATTATGCTTATATGATCGATAGAACGACAATTACTATACTTATTACTCTTATTGTTATCAATCTAACTCATATTATTAGCCATATTATGCTTATATGAGCAATAGAACTACAACTACTATACTTATTACTCTTATTATTATCAATCTAACTCATATTATTAACCATATTATGCAGATATGATCGATAGAACTACAATTACTATACTCATTACTCTTATTGTTATCAATCTAACTCATATTATTAGACATATTATGCTTATATGATCGATAGAACGACAATTACTATACTTATTACTCTTATTATTATAAATATAACTCATATTATTAGCCATATTATGCTTATATGATCGATAGAACGACAATTACTATACACATTACTCTTACTATTATCAATCTAACTCATATTATTAACCACATTAAGCAGATATGATCGATAGATCGAGAATTACTATACTTACTACTCTTAGTATTATCAATCTAACTCATATTATTAGCCATATTATGCTTAAATGATCGATAGAACGACAATTACTGTACCTATTACTCTTATTATTATCAATTTAACACATATTATTAGCCATATTATGCTTATATGATCGATAGAACGACAATTACTATATTTACTACACTCACTATTATCAATCTAACTCATATTATTAACCATATCATGCAGATATGATTGATAGCACGACATTTACTATACCTATTACTCTTATTATTATCAGCCTAACTCATATTATTAGACGTATTATGCTTATATGATCGACAGAACGACAACTACTATATTTATTACACTCACTGTTATCAATCTAACTCATATTATTAACCATATTATGCAAATTTGATCGATAGAACGACAATCACTATACATATTAATCTTATTATTATCAACCTAACTCATATTATTAGCCATATTATGCTTAAATGATCGATAGAACGACAATTACTATACTTATTACTCGTATTATTATCAATCTAACTCATATTATTAACAATATTATGCTTATAATATCGATAGAACGACAATTACTATACTTATTACTCTTATTATTATGAATCTAACTCATATTATTAGCCATATTATGCTTATATGATCGATAGAATGACAATTACTATACTCATTGCTCTTATTATTATCAATCTAACTCATATTGTTAGCCATATTATGCTTATATGATCGATAGAACGAGAATTACTATACTCACTACTCTTAGTATTGTCAATCTAACTCATATTATTAGCCATATTATGCTTAAATGATCGATAGAACGACAATTACTGTACCTATTACTCTTATTATTATCAATTTAACTCATATTATTAGCCATATTATGCTTATATGATTGACAGGACGACAATTACTATACTTATTACACTCACTGTTATCAATCTAACTCATATTATTAAACATATTATGCAAATTTGATCGATAGAACGACAATCACTAAACTCATTACTCTTATTATTATCAATCTAACTCATATTATTAGCCATATTATGCTTATATGATCGATAGAATGAGAATTACTATACTCACTACTCTTAGTATTATCACTCTAACAAATACTATTAGCCATATTATGCTTACATGATCGATAGAACGACAATTACTATACTTATTACTCTTAGTATTGTCAATCTAACTCATATTATTAGCCATATTATGCTTATATGATCGATAGAACGACAATTACTATACACATTACTCTTACTATTATCAATCTAACTCATATTATTAACCACATTAAGCAGATATGATCGATAGATCGAGAATTACTATACTTACTACTCTTAGTATTATCAATCTAACTCATATTATTAGCCATATTATGCTTAAATGATCGATAGAACGACAATTACTGTACCTATTACTCTTATTATTATCAATTTAACACATATTATTAGCCATATTATGCTTATATGATTGACAGGACGACAATTACTATACTTATTACACTCACTGTTATCAATCTAACTCATATTATAAACCATATTATGCAAATTTGATCGATAGAACGACAATCACTAAACTCATTACTCTTATTATTATCAATCTAACTCATATTATTAGCCATATTATGCTTATATGATCGATAGAACGACAATTACTATACTTATTACTCTTATTGTTATCAATCTAACTCATATTGTTAGCCATATTATGCTTATATGATCGATAGAACGAGAATTACTATACTCACTACTCTTAGTATTGTCAATCTAACTCATATTATTAGCCATATTATGCTTATATGATCGATAGAACGAGAATTACTATACTCACTACTCTTAGTATTATCAATCTAACTCATATTATTAGCCATATTATGCTTAAATGATCGATAGAACGACAATTACTGTACCTATTGCTCTTATTATTATCAATTCAACTCATATTATTAGCCATATTATGCTTATATGATTGACAGGACGACAATTACTATACTTATTACACTCACTGTTATCAATCTAACTCATATTATTAACCATATTATGCAAATTTGATCGATAGAACGACAATCACTAAACTCATTACTCTTATTATTATCAATCCAACTCATATTATTAGCCATATTATGCTTATATGATCGATAGAACGACAATTACTATATTTACTACACTCACTATTATCAATCTAACTCATATTATTAACCATATCATGCAGATATGATTGATAGCACGACATTTACTATACCTATTACTCTTATTATTATCAGCCTAACTCATATTATTAGACGTATTATGCTTATATGATCGACAGAACGACAACTACTATATTTATTACACTCACTGTTATCAATCTAACTCATATTATTAACCATATTATGCAAATTTGATCGATAGAACGACAATCACTATACATATTAATCTTATTATTATCAACCTAACTCATATTATTAGCCATATTATGCTTAAATGATCGATAGAACGACAATTACTATACTTATTACTCGTATTATTATCAATCTAACTCATATTATTAACAATATTATGCTTATAATATCGATAGAACGACAATTACTATACTCATTACTCTTATTATTATCAATGTAACTCATATTATTAGCCATATTATGCTTATATGATCGATAGAATGAGAATTACTATACTCACTACTGTTAGTATTATCACTCTAACTCACATTATTAGCCATATTATGCTTATATGATCGATAGAACGACAATTACTATACTTATTACTCTTATTGTTATCAATCTAACTCATATTTTTAGCCATATTATGCTTATATGATCGATAGAACGAGAATTACTATACTCACTACTCTTAGTATTATCAATCTAACTCATATTATTAGCCATATTATGCTTATATGATCGATAGAACGACAATTACTATACTTATTACTCTTATTGTTATCAATCTAACTCATATTGTTAGCCATATTATGCTTATATGATCGATAGAACGAGAATTACTATACTCACTACTCTTAGTATTATCACTCTAACTCATATTATTAGCCATATTATGCTTACATGATCGATAGAACGACAATTACTATACTTATTACTCTTATTGTTATCATTCTAACTCATATTATTAGCCATATTATGCTTAAATGATCGATAGAACGATAATTATTATACTTATTACTCTTATTATTATCAATCCAACTCATATTATTAGCCATATTATGCTTATATGATCGATAGAACGACAATTACTATACTTATTACTCTTATTATTATAAATATAACTCATATTATTAGCCATATTATGCTTATATGATCGATAGAACGACAATTACTATACACATTACTCTTACTATTATCAATCTAACTCATATTATTAACCACATTATGCAGATATGATCGATAGAACGAGAATTACTATACTTACTACTCTTAGTATTATCAATCTAACTCATATTATTAGCCATATTATGCTTAAATGATCGATAGAACGACAATTACTGTACCTATTACACTTATTATTATCAATTTAACACATATTATTAGCCATATTATGCTTATATGATTGGCAGGACGACAATTACTATACTTATTACACTCACTGTTATCAATCTAACTCATATTATTAACCATATTATGCAAATTTGATCGATAGAACGACAATCACTAAACTCATTACTCTTATTATTATCAATCTAACTCATATTATTAGCCATATTATGCTTATATGATCGATAGAATGAGAATTACTATACTCATTACTCTTATTATTATCAATGTAACTCATATTATTAACCATATTATGCCGATATGATCGATAGCACGACATTTAATATCATTATTACTCTTATTATTATGAACCTAACTCATATTATTAGCCATATTATGCTTGTATGATCGATAGAACTACAATTACTATACTCATTACTCTTATTGTTATCAACCTAACTCATATTATTACCCATATTATGCTTATATGATCGATAGAACGACATTTACTATACTTATTACACTTCCTATTATCAATCTAACTTATATTATTGGCCATATTATGCTTATATGATCGATAGAACGACAATTACTACACTTATTACTCTTATTATTGTCAATCTAACTCATATTATTAGCCATATTATGCTTAAATGATCGATAGAACGACAATTGCTACACTTATTACTCTTATTATTATCAATCTAACTCATATTATTAGCCATATTATGCTTATATGAGCAATAGAACTACAACTACTATACTTATTACTCTTATTATTATCAATCTAACTCATATTATTAACCATATTATGCAGATATGATCGATAGAACGACAATTACTATACTTATTACTTTTATTGTTATCAATCTAACTCATATTATTAGCCATATTATGCTTAAATGATCGATAGAACGATAATTACTATACTTATTACTCTTATTATTATCAATCTAACTCATATTATTAGCCATATTATGCTTATATGATCGATAGAACGACAATTACTATACTTATTACACTCACTATTATCAATCTAACTCATGTTATTAACCATATTATGCAGATATGATCGATAGCACGACATTTACTATACCTATTAATCTTATTATTATCAGCCTAACTCATATTATTAGACGTAGTATGCTTATATGATCGACAGAACGACAACTACTATATTTATTACACTCACTGTTATCAATCTAACTCATATTATTAACCATATTATGCAAGTTTGATCGATAGAACGACAATCACTATACATATTAGTCTTATTATTATCAACCTAACTCATATTATTAGCCATATTATGCTTAAATGATCGATAGAACGACAATTACTATACTTATTACTCGTATTATTATCAATCTAACTCATATTATTAACAATATTATGCTTATAATATCGATAGAACGACAATTACTATACTTATTACTGTTATTATTATCAATCTAACTCATATTATTAGCCATATTATGCTTAAATGATCGATAGAACTACAATTACTATACTCATTGCTCTTATTATTATCAATCTAACTCATATTATTAGCCATATTATGGTTATATGATCGATAGAATGAGAATTACTATACTCACTACTCTTAGTATTATCACTCTAACTCATATTATTAGCCATATTATGCTTATATGATCGATAGAACGACAATTACTATACTTATTACTCTTATTGTTATCAATCTAACTCATATTTTTAGCCATATTATGCTTATATGATCGATAGAACGAGAATTACTATACTCACTACTCTTAGTATTATCAATCTAACTCATATTATTAGCCATATTATGCTTATATGATCGATAGAACGACAATTACTATACTTATTACTCTTATTGTTATCAATCTAACTCATATTGTTAGCCATATTATGCTTATATGATCGATAGAACGAGAATTACTATACTCATTACTCTTAGTATTGTCAATCTAACTCATATTATTAGCCATATTATGCTTATATGATCGATAGAACGAGAATTACTATACTCACTACTCTTAGTATTATCAATCTAACTCATATTATTAGCCATATTAAGCTTAAATGATCGATAGAACGACAATTACTGTACCTATTACTCTTATTATTATCAATTTAACTCATATTATTAGCCATATTATGCTTATATGATTGACAGGACGACAATTACTATACTTATTACACTCACTGTTATCAATCTAACTCATATTATTAACCATATTATGCAAATTTGATCGATAGAACGACAATCACTATACATATTAATCTTATTATTATCAACCTATCTCATATTATTAGCCATATTATGCTTAAATGATCGATAGAACGACAATTACTGTACCTATTACTCTTATTATTATCAATTTAACTCATATTATTAGCCATATTATGCTTATATGATTGACAGGACGACAATTACTATACTTATTACACTCACTGTTATCAATCTAACTCATATTATTAACCATATTATGCAAATTTGATCGATAGTACGACAATCACTAAACTCATTACTCTTATTATTATCAATCTAACTCATATTATTAGCCATATTATGCTTATATGATCGATAGAACGACAATTACTATACTTATTACTCTTATTGTTATCAATCTAACTCATATTTTTAGCCATATTATGCTTATATGATCGATAGAACGAGAATTACTATACTCACTACTCTTATTATTATCAATCTAACTCATATTATTAGCCATATTATGCTTATATGATCGTTAGAATGAGAATTACTACACTCACTACTCTTAGTATTATCACTCTAACTCATATCATTAGCCATATTATGCTTATATGATCCATAGAACGAGGATTACTATACTCACTACTCTTAGTAGTATCAATCTAACTCATATTATTAGCCATATTATGCTTATATTATCGATAGATCGACAATTACTATACTTATTACTGTTACTATTATCAATCTAAATCATATTATTAGCCATATTATGCTTAAATGATCGATAGAACGACAATTACTATACTCACTACTCTTAGTATTATCAATCTAACTCATATTATTAGCCATATTATGCTTATATGATCGATAGAACGAGAATTACTATACTCACTACTCTTAGTATTGTCAATCTAACTCATATTATTAGCCATATTATGCTTAAATGATCGATAGAACTACAATTTCTATACCCATTGCTCTTATTATTATCAATCTAACTCATATTATTAGCCATATTATGCTTATATGATCGATAGAATGAGAATTACTATACTCACTACTCTTAGTATTATCACTCTAACTCATATTATTAGCCATATTATGCTTATATGATCGATAGAACGACAATTACTATACTTATTACTCTTATTGTTATCAATCTAACTCATATTTTTAGCCATATTATGCTTATATGATCGATAGAACGAGAATTACTATACTCACTACTCTTAGTATTATCAATCTAACTCATATTATTAGCCATATTATGCTTATATGATCGATAGAACGAGAATTACTATACTCACTACTCTTAGTATTGTCAATCTAACTCATATTATTAGCCATATTATGCTTATATGATCCATAGAACGACAATTACTATACTTATTACTCTTATTGTTATCAATCTAACTCATATTGTTAGCCATATTATGCTTATATGATCGATAGAACGAGAATTACTATACTCACTACTCTTAGTATTGTCAATCTAACTCATATTATTAGCCATATTATGCTTAAATGATCGATAGAACGACAATTACTGTACCTATTACTCTTATTATTATCAATTTAACTCATATCATTAGCCATATTATGCTTATATGATCGATAGAATGACAATTACTGTACTCATTGCTCTTATTATTAACAAACTAACTCATATTATTAGCCATATTATGCTTATATGATCGATAGAATGAGAATTACTATACTCACTACTCTTAGTATTATCACTCTAACTCATATTATTAGCCATATTATGCTTATATGATCGATAGAACGACAATTACTATACTTATTACTCTTATTGTTATCAATCTAACTCATATTATTAGCCATATTATGCTTATATGAGCAATAGAACTACAACTACTATACTTATTACTCTTATTATTATCAATCTAACTCATATTATTAACCATATTATGCAGATATGATCGATAGAACTACAATTACTATACTCATTACTCTTATTGTTATCAATCTAACTCATATTATTAGACATATTATGCTTATATGATCGATAGAACGACAATTACTATACTTATTACTCTTATTATTATAAATATAACTCATATTATTAGCCATATTATGCTTATATGATCGATAGAACGACAATTACTATACACATTACTCTTACTATTATCAATCTAACTCATATTATTAACCACATTAAGCAGATATGATCGATAGATCGAGAATTACTATACTTACTACTCTTAGTATTATCAATCTAACTCATATTATTAGCCATATTATGCTTAAATGATCGATAGAACGACAATTACTGTACCTATTACTCTTATTATTATCAATTTAACACATATTATTAGCCATATTATGCTTATATGATCGATAGAACGACAATTACTATATTTACTACACTCACTATTATCAATCTAACTCATATTATTAACCATATCATGCAGATATGATTGATAGCACGACATTTACTATACCTATTACTCTTATTATTATCAGCCTAACTCATATTATTAGACGTATTATGCTTATATGATCGACAGAACGACAACTACTATATTTATTACACTCACTGTTATCAATCTAACTCATATTATTAACCATATTATGCAAATTTGATCGATAGAACGACAATCACTATACATATTAATCTTATTATTATCAACCTAACTCATATTATTAGCCATATTATGCTTAAATGATCGATAGAACGACAATAACTATACTTATTACTCGTATTATTATCAATCTAACTCATATTATTAACAATATTATGCTTATAATATCGATAGAACGACAATTACTATACTTATTACTCTTATTATTATGAATCTAACTCATATTATTAGCCATATTATGCTTATATGATCGATAGAATGACAATTACTATACTCATTGCTCTTATTATTATCAATCTAACTCATATTGTTAGCCATATTATGCTTATATGATCGATAGAACGAGAATTACTATACTCACTACTCTTAGTATTGTCAATCTAACTCATATTATTAGCCATATTATGCTTAAATGATCGATAGAACGACAATTACTGTACCTATTACTCTTATTATTATCAATTTAACTCATATTATTAGCCATATTATGCTTATATGATTGACAGGACGACAATTACTATACTTATTACACTCACTGTTATCAATCTAACTCATATTATTAAACATATTATGCAAATTTGATCGATAGAACGACAATCACTAAACTCATTACTCTTATTATTATCAATCTAACTCATATTATTAGCCATATTATGCTTATATGATCGATAGAATGAGAATTACTATACTCACTACTCTTAGTATTATCACTCTAACAAATACTATTAGCCATATTATGCTTACATGATCGATAGAACGACAATTACTATACTTATTACTCTTAGTATTGTCAATCTAACTCATATTATTAGCCATATTATGCTTATATGATCGATAGAACGACAATTACTATACACATTACTCTTACTATTATCAATCTAACTCATATTATTAACCACATTAAGCAGATATGATCGATAGATCGAGAATTACTATACTTACTACTCTTAGTATTATCAATCTAACTCATATTATTAGCCATATTATGCTTAAATGATCGATAGAACGACAATTACTGTACCTATTACTCTTATTATTATCAATTTAACACATATTATTAGCCATATTATGCTTATATGATTGACAGGACGACAATTACTATACTTATTACACTCACTGTTATCAATCTAACTCATATTATAAACCATATTATGCAAATTTGATCGATAGAACGACAATCACTAAACTCATTACTCTTATTATTATCAATCTAACTCATATTATTAGCCATATTATGCTTATATGATCGATAGAACGACAATTACTATACTTATTACTCTTATTGTTATCAATCTAACTCATATTGTTAGCCATATTATGCTTATATGATCGATAGAACGAGAATTACTATACTCACTACTCTTAGTATTGTCAATCTAACTCATATTATTAGCCATATTATGCTTATATGATCGATAGAACGAGAATTACTATACTCACTACTCTTAGTATTATCAATCTAACTCATATTATTAGCCATATTATGCTTAAATGATCGATAGAACGACAATTACTGTACCTATTGCTCTTATTATTATCAATTCAACTCATATTATTAGCCATATTATGCTTATATGATTGACAGGACGACAATTACTATACTTATTACACTCACTGTTATCAATCTAACTCATATTATTAACCATATTATGCAAATTTGATCGATAGAACGACAATCACTAAACTCATTACTCTTATTATTATCAATCCAACTCATATTATTAGCCATATTATGCTTATATGATCGATAGAACGACAATTACTATATTTACTACACTCACTATTATCAATCTAACTCATATTATTAACCATATCATGCAGATATGATTGATAGCACGACATTTACTATACCTATTACTCTTATTATTATCAGCCTAACTCATATTATTAGACGTATTATGCTTATATGATCGACAGAACGACAACTACTATATTTATTACACTCACTGTTATCAATCTAACTCATATTATTAACCATATTATGCAAATTTGATCGATAGAACGACAATCACTATACATATTAATCTTATTATTATCAACCTAACTCATATTATTAGCCATATTATGCTTAAATGATCGATAGAACGACAATTACTATACTTATTACTCGTATTATTATCAATCTAACTCATATTATTAACAATATTATGCTTATAATATCGATAGAACGACAATTACTATACTCATTACTCTTATTATTATCAATGTAACTCATATTATTAGCCATATTATGCTTATATGATCGATAGAATGAGAATTACTATACTCACTACTGTTAGTATTATCACTCTAACTCACATTATTAGCCATATTATGCTTATATGATCGATAGAACGACAATTACTATACTTATTACTCTTATTGTTATCAATCTAACTCATATTTTTAGCCATATTATGCTTATATGATCGATAGAACGAGAATTACTATACTCACTACTCTTAGTATTATCAATCTAACTCATATTATTAGCCATATTATGCTTATATGATCGATAGAACGACAATTACTATACTTATTACTCTTATTGTTATCAATCTAACTCATATTGTTAGCCATATTATGCTTATATGATCGATAGAACGAGAATTACTATACTCACTACTCTTAGTATTATCACTCTAACTCATATTATTAGCCATATTATGCTTACATGATCGATAGAACGACAATTACTATACTTATTACTCTTATTGTTATCATTCTAACTCATATTATTAGCCATATTATGCTTAAATGATCGATAGAACGATAATTATTATACTTATTACTCTTATTATTATCAATCCAACTCATATTATTAGCCATATTATGCTTATATGATCGATAGAACGACAATTACTATACTTATTACTCTTATTATTATAAATATAACTCATATTATTAGCCATATTATGCTTATATGATCGATAGAACGACAATTACTATACACATTACTCTTACTATTATCAATCTAACTCATATTATTAACCACATTATGCAGATATGATCGATAGAACGAGAATTACTATACTTACTACTCTTAGTATTATCAATCTAACTCATATTATTAGCCATATTATGCTTAAATGATCGATAGAACGACAATTACTGTACCTATTACACTTATTATTATCAATTTAACACATATTATTAGCCATATTATGCTTATATGATTGGCAGGACGACAATTACTATACTTATTACACTCACTGTTATCAATCTAACTCATATTATTAACCATATTATGCAAATTTGATCGATAGAACGACAATCACTAAACTCATTACTCTTATTATTATCAATCTAACTCATATTATTAGCCATATTATGCTTATATGATCGATAGAATGAGAATTACTATACTCATTACTCTTATTATTATCAATGTAACTCATATTATTAACCATATTATGCCGATATGATCGATAGCACGACATTTAATATCATTATTACTCTTATTATTATGAACCTAACTCATATTATTAGCCATATTATGCTTGTATGATCGATAGAACTACAATTACTATACTCATTACTCTTATTGTTATCAACCTAACTCATATTATTACCCATATTATGCTTATATGATCGATAGAACGACATTTACTATACTTATTACACTTCCTATTATCAATCTAACTTATATTATTGGCCATATTATGCTTATATGATCGATAGAACGACAATTACTACACTTATTACTCTTATTATTGTCAATCTAACTCATATTATTAGCCATATTATGCTTAAATGATCGATAGAACGACAATTGCTACACTTATTACTCTTATTATTATCAATCTAACTCATATTATTAGCCATATTATGCTTATATGAGCAATAGAACTACAACTACTATACTTATTACTCTTATTATTATCAATCTAACTCATATTATTAACCATATTATGCAGATATGATCGATAGAACGACAATTACTATACTTATTACTTTTATTGTTATCAATCTAACTCATATTATTAGCCATATTATGCTTAAATGATCGATAGAACGATAATTACTATACTTATTACTCTTATTATTATCAATCTAACTCATATTATTAGCCATATTATGCTTATATGATCGATAGAACGACAATTACTATACTTATTACACTCACTATTATCAATCTAACTCATGTTATTAACCATATTATGCAGATATGATCGATAGCACGACATTTACTATACCTATTAATCTTATTATTATCAGCCTAACTCATATTATTAGACGTAGTATGCTTATATGATCGACAGAACGACAACTACTATATTTATTACACTCACTGTTATCAATCTAACTCATATTATTAACCATATTATGCAAGTTTGATCGATAGAACGACAATCACTATACATATTAGTCTTATTATTATCAACCTAACTCATATTATTAGCCATATTATGCTTAAATGATCGATAGAACGAGAATTACTATACTCACTACTCTTAGTATTGTCAATCTAACTCATATTATTAGCCATATTATGCTTATATGATCGATAGAACGAGAATTACTATACTCACTACTCTTAGTATTATCAATCTAACTCATATTATTAGCCATATTAAGCTTAAATGATCGATAGAACGACAATTACTGTACCTATTACTCTTACTATTATCAATTTAACTCATATTATTAGCCATATTATGCTTATATGATTGACAGGACGACAATTACTATACTTATTACACTCACTGTTATCAATCTAACTCATATTATTAACCATATTATGCAAATTTGATCGATAGAACGACAATCACTATACATATTAATCTTATTATTATCAACCTAACTCATATTATTAGCCATATTATGCTTAAATGATCGATAGAACGACAATTACTGTACCTATTACTCTTATTATTATCAATTTAACTCATATTATTAGCCATATTATGCTTATATGATTGACAGGACGACAATTACTATACTTATTACACTCACTGTTATCAATCTAACTCATATTATTAACCATATTATGCAAATTTGATCGATAGTACGACAATCACTAAACTCATTACTCTTATTATTATCAATCTAACTCATATTATTAGCCATATTATGCTTATATGATCGATAGAACGACAATTACTATACTTATTACTCTTATTGTTATCAATCTAACTCATATTTTTAGCCATATTATGCTTATATGATCGATAGAACGAGAATTACTATACTCACTACTCTTAGTATTATCAATCTAACTCATATTATTAGCCATATTATGCTTATATGATCGATAGAACGACAATTACTATACTTATTACTCTTATTGTTATCAATCTAACTCATATTGTTAGCCATATTATGCTTATATGATCGATAGAACGAGAATTACTATACTCACTACTCTTAGTATTGTCAATCTAACTCATACTATTAGCCATATTATGCTTATATGATCGATAGAACGAGAATTACTATAGTCACTACTCTTAGTATTATCAATCTAACTCATATTATTAGCCATATTATGCTTGAATGATCGATAGAACGACAATTACTGTACCTATTACTCTTATTATTATCAATTTAACTCATATTATTAGCCATATTATGCTTATATGATTGACAGGACGACAATTACTATACTTATTACACTCACTGTTATCAATCTAACTCATATTATTAACCATATTATGCAAATTTGATCGATAGAACGACAATCACTAAACTCATTACTCTTATTATTATCAATCTAACTCATATTATTAGCCATATTATGCTTATATGATCGATAGAATGAGAATTACTATACTCACTACTCTTAGTATTATCACTCTAACTCATATTATTAGCCATATTATGCTTACATGATCGATAGAACGACAATTACTATACTTATTACTCTTATTGTTATCATTCTAACTCATATTATTAGCCATATTATGCTTAAATGATCGATAGAACGATAATTATTATACTTATTACTCTTATTATTATCAATCCAACTCATATTATTAGCCATATTATGCTTATATGATCGATAGAATGACAATTACTATACTTATTACTCTTATTATTATCAATCTAACTCATATTATTAACCATATTATGCTTATATGATCGATAGAACGACAATTACTATACTTATTACTCTTATTATTATAAATATAACTCATATTATTAGCCATGTTATGCTTATATGATCGATAGAACGACAATTACTATACACATTACTCTTACTATTATCAATCTAACTCATATTATTAACCACATTATGCAGATATGATCGATAGAACGAGAATTACTATACTTACTACTCTTAGTATTATCAATCTAACTCATATTATTAGCCATATTATGCTTAAATGATCGATAGAACGACAATTACTGTACCTATTACACTTATTATTATCAATTTAACACATATTATTAGCCATATTATGCTTATATGATTGGCAGGACGACAATTACTATACTTATTACACTCACTGTTATCAATCTAACTCATATTATTAACCATATTATGCAAATTTGATCGATAGAACGACAATCACTAAACTCATTACTCTTATTATTATCAATCTAACTCATATTATTAGCCATATTATGCTTATATGATCGATAGAATGAGAATTACTATACTCATTACTCTTATTATTATCAATGTAACTCATATTATTAACCATATTATGCCGATATGATCGATAGCACGACATTTAATATCATTATTACTCTTATTATTATGAACCTAACTCATATTATTAGCCATATTATGCTTGTATGATCGATAGAACTACAATTACTATACTCATTACTCTTATTGTTATCAACATAACTCATATTATTACCCATATTATGCTTATATGATCGATAGAACGACATTTACTATACTTATTACACTTCCTATTATCAATCTAACTTATATTATTGGCCATATTATGCTTATATGATCGATAGAACGACAATTACTACACTTATTACTCTTATTATTGTCAATCTAACTCATATTATTAGCCATATTATGCTTAAATGATCGATAGAACGACAATTACTACACTTATTACTCTTATTATTATCAATCTAACTCATATTATTAGCCATATTATGCTTATATGAGCAATAGAACTACAACTACTATACTTATTACTCTTATTATTATCAATCTAACTCATATTATTAACCATATTATGCAGATATGATCGATAGAACGACAATTACTATACTTATTACTTTTATTGTTATCAATCTAACTCATATTATTAGCCATATTATGCTTAAATGATCGATAGAACGATAATTACTATACTTATTACTCTTATTATTATCAATCTAACTCATATTATTAGCCATATTATGCTTATATGATCGATAGAACGACAATTACTATACTTATTACACTCACTATTATCAATCTAACTCATGTTATTAACCATATTATGCAGATATGATCGATAGCACGACATTTACTATACCTATTAATCTTATTATTATCAGCCTAACTCATATTATTAGACGTATTATGCTTATATGATCGACAGAACGACAACTACTATATTTATTACACTCACTGTTATCAATCTAACTCATATTATTAACCATATTATGCAAGTTTGATCGATAGAACGACAATCACTATACATATTAGTCTTATTATTATCAACCTAACTCATATTATTAGCCATATTATGCTTAAATGATCGATAGAACGACAATTACTATACTTATTACTCGTATTATTATCAATCTAACTCATATTATTAACAATATTATGCTTATATGATTGACAGGACGACAATTACTATACTTATTACACTCACTGTTATCAATCTAACTCATATTATTAACCATATTATGCAAATTTGATCGATAGAACGACAATCACTAAACTCATTACTCTTATTATTATCAATCTAACTCATATTATTAGCCATATTATGCTTATATGATCGATAGAATGAGAATTACTATACTCACTACTCTTAGTATTATCACTCTAACTCATATTATTAGCCATATTATGCTTACATGATCGATAGAACGACAAATACTATACTTATTACTCTTATTGTTATCATTCTAACTCATATTATTAGCCATATTATGCTTAAATGATCGGTAGAACGATAATTATTATACTTATTACTCTTATTATTATCAATCTAACTCATATTATTAGACGTATTATGCTTATATGATCGACAGAACGACAACTACTATATTTATTACACTCACTGTTATCAATCTAACTCATATTATTAACCATATTATGCAAATTTGATCGATAGAACGACAATCACTATACATATTAATCTTATTATTATCAACCTAACTCATATTATTAGCCATATTATGCTTAAATGATCGATAGAACGACAATTACTATACTTATTACTCGTATTATTATCAATCTAACTCATATTATTAACAATATTATGCTTATAATATCGATAGAACGACAATTACTATACTCATTACTCTTATTATTATCAATGTAACTCATATTATTAGCCATATTATGCTTAAATGATCGATAGAACGACAATTACTGTACCTATTACTCTTATTATTATCAATTTAACACATATTATTAGCCATATTATGCAGATATGATCGATAGAACTACAATTACTATACACATTACTCTTATTGTTATCAATCTAACTCATATTATTAGACATATTATGCTTATATGATCGATAGAACGACAATTACTATACTTATTACTCTTATTATTATAAATATAACTCATATTATTAGCCATATTATGCTTATATGATCGATAGAACGAGAATTACTATACTCACTACTCTTAGTATTATCAATCTAACTCATATTATTAGCCATATTATGCGTATATTATCGATAGAATGACAATTACTATACTTATCACTCTTATTATTATGAATCTAACTCATATTATTAGCCATATTATGCTTATATGATCGATAGAATGACAATTACTATACTTATTACTCTTATTATTATCAATCTAACTCATATTATTAACCATATTATGCTTATATGATCGATAGAACGACAATTACTATACTTATTACTCTTATTATTATAAATATAACTCATATTATTAGCCATATTATGCTTATATGATCGATAGAACGACAATTACTATACACATTACTCTTACTATTATCAATCTAACTCATATTATTAACCACATTATGCAGATATGATCGATAGAACGAGAATTACTATACTTACTACTCTTAGTATTATCAATCTAACTCATATTATTAGCCATATTATGCTTAAATGATCGATAGAACGACAATTACTGTACCTATTACACTTATTATTATCAATTTAACACATATTATTAGCCATATTATGCTTATATGATTGGCAGGACGACAATTACTATACTTATTACACTCACTGTTATCAATCTAACTCATATTATTAACCATATTATGCAAATTTGATCGATAGAACGACAATCACTAAACTCATTACTCTTATTATTATCAATCTAACTCATATTATTAGCCATATTATGCTTATATGATCGATAGAATGAGAATTACTATACTCATTACTCTTATTATTATCAATGTAACTCATATTATTAACCATATTATGCCGATATGATCGATAGCACGACATTTAATATCATTATTACTCTTATTATTATGAACCTAACTCATATTATTAGCCATATTATGCTTGTATGATCGATAGAACTACAATTACTATACTCATTACTCTTATTGTTATCAACCTAACTCATATTATTACCCATATTATGCTTATATGATCGATAGAACGACATTTACTATACTTATTACACTTCCTATTATCAATCTAACTTATATTATTGGCCATATTATGCTTATATGATCGATAGAACGACAATTACTACACTTATTACTCTTATTATTGTCAATCTAACTCATATTATTAGCCATATTATGCTTAAATGATCGATAGAACGACAATTACTACACTTATTACTCTTATTATTATCAATCTAACTCATATTATTAGCCATATTATGCTTATATGAGCAATAGAACTACAACTACTATACTTATTACTCTTATTATTATCAATCTAACTCATATTATTAACCATATTATGCAGATATGATCGATAGAACGACAATTACTATACTTATTATTTTTATTGTTATCAATCTAACTCATATTATTAGCCATATTATGCTTAAATGATCGATAGAACGATAATTACTATACTTATTACTCTTATTATTATCAATCTAACTCATATTATTAGCCATATTATGCTTATATGATCGATAGAACGACAATTACTATACTTATTACACTCACTATTATCAATCTAACTCATGTTATTAACCATATTATGCAGATATGATCGATAGCACGACATTTACTATACCTATTAATCTTATTATTATCAGCCTAACTCATATTATTAGACGTATTATGCTTATATGATCGACAGAACGACAACTACTATATTTATTACACTCACTGTTATCAATCTAACTCATATTATTAACCATATTATGCAAGTTTGATCGATAGAACGACAATCACTATACATATTAGTCTTATTATTATCAACCTAACTCATATTATTAGCCATATTATGCTTAAATGATCGATAGAACGACAATTACTATACTTATTACTCGTATTATTATCAATCTAACTCATATTATTAACAATATTATGCTTATAATATCGATAGAACGACAATTACTATACTTATTACTGTTATTATTATCAATCTAACTCATATTATTAGCCATATTATGCTTAAATGATCGATAGAACTACAATTACTATACTCATTGCTCTTATTATTATCAATCTAACTCATATTATTAGCCATATTATGCTTATATGATCGATAGAATGAGAATTACTATACTCACTACTCTTAGTATTATCACTCTAACTCATATTATTAGCCATATTATGCTTATATGATCGATAGAACGACAATTACTATACTTATTACTCTTATTGTTATCAATCTAACTCATATTTTTAGCCATATTATGCTTATATGATCGATAGAACGAGAATTACTATACTCACTACTCTTAGTATTATCAATCTAACTCATATTATTAGCCATATTATGCTTATATGATCGATAGAACGACAATTACTATACTTATTACTCTTATTGCTATCAATCTAACTCATATTGTTAGCCATATTATGCTTATATGATCGATAGAACGAGAATTACTATACTCACTACTCTTAGTATTGTCAATCTAACTCATATTATTAGCCATATTATGCTTATATGATCGATAGAACGAGAATTACTATACTCACTACTCTTAGTATTATCAATCTAACTCATATTATTAGCCATATTAAGCTTAAATGATCGATAGAACGACAATTACTGTACCTATTACTCTTATTATTATCAATTTAACTCATATTATTAGCCATATTATGCTTATATGATTGACAGGACGACAATTACTATACTTATTACACTCACTGTTATCAATCTAACTCATATTATTAACCATATTATGCAAATTTGATCGATAGAACGACAATCACTATACATATTAATCTTATTATTATCAACCTATCTCATATTATTAGCCATATTATGCTTAAATGATCGATAGAACGACAATTACTGTACCTATTACTCTTATTATTATCAATTTAACTCATATTATTAGCCATATTATGCTTATATGATTGACAGGACGACAATTACTATACTTATTACACTCACTGTTATCAATCTAACTCATATTATTAACCATATTATGCAAATTTGATCGATAGTACGACAATCACTAAACTCATTACTCTTATTATTATCAATCTAACTCATATTATTAGCCATATTATGCTTATATGATCGATAGAACGACAATTACTATACTTATTACTCTTATTGTTATCAATCTAACTCATATTTTTAGCCATATTATGCTTATATGATCGATAGAACGAGAATTACTATACTCACTACTCTTAGTATTATCAATCTAACTCATATTATTAGCCATATTATGCTTATATGATCGATAGAACGACAATTACTATACTTATTACTCTTATTGTTATCAATCTAACTCATATTGTTAGCCATATTATGCTTATATGATCGATAGAACGAGAATTACTATACTCACTACTCTTAGTATTGTCAATCTAACTCATACTATTAGCCATATTATGCTTATATGATCGATAGAACGAGAATTACTATAGTCACTACTCTTAGTATTATCAATCTAACTCATATTATTAGCCATATTATGCTTAAATGATCGGTAGAACGACAATTACTGTACCTATTACTCTTATTATTATCAATTTAACTCATATTATTAGCCATATTATGCTTATATGATTGACAGGACGACAATTACTATACTTATTACACTCACTGTTATCAATCTAACTCATATTATTAACCATATTATGCAAATTTGATCGATAGTACGACAATCACTAAACTCATTACTCTTATTATTATCAATCTAACTCATATTATTAGCCATATTATGCTTATATGATCGATAGAATGAGAATTACTATACTCACTACTCTTAGTATTATCACTCTAACTCATATTATTAGCCATATTATGCTTACATGATCGATAGAACGACAATTACTATACTTATTACTCTTATTGTTATCATTCTAACTCATATTATTAGCCATATTATGCTTAAATGATCGATAGAACGATAATTATTATACTTATTACTCTTATTATTATCAATCCAACTCATATTATTAGCCATATTATGCTTATATGATCGATAGAACGACAATTACTATATTTATTACACTCACTATTATCAATCTAACTCATATTATTAACCATATCATGCAGATATGATTGATAGCACGACATTTACTATACCTATTACTCTTATTATTATCAGCCTAACTCATATTATTAGACGTATTATGCTTATATGATCGACAGAACGACAACTACTATATTTATTACACTCACTGTTATCAATCTAACTCATATTATTAACCATATTATGCAAATTTGATCGATAGAACGACAATCACTATACATATTAATCTTATTATTATCAACCTAACTCATATTATTAGCCATATTATGCTTAAATGATCGATAGAACGACAATTACTATACGTATTACTCGTATTATTATCAAACTAACTCATATTATTAACAATATTATGCTTATAATATCGATAGAACGACAATTACTATACTTATTACTGTCATTATTATCAATCTAACTCATATTATTAGCCATATTATGCTTATATGATCGATAGAACGAGAATTACTATACTCACTACTCTTAGTATTATCAATCTAACTCATATTATTAGCCATATTATGCTTATATGATCGATAGAACGAGAATTACTATACTCACTACTCTTAGTATTGTCAATCTAACTCATATTATTAGCCATATTATGCTTAAATGATCGATAGAACTACAATTACTATACCCATTGCTCTTATTATTATCAATCTAACTCATATTATTAGCCATATTATGCTTATATGATCGATAGAATGAGAATTACTATACTCACTACTCTTAGTATTATCACTCTAACTCATATTATTAGCCATATTATGCTTATATGATCGATAGAACGACAATTACTATACTTATTACTCTTATTGTTATCAATCTAACTCATATTTTTAGCCATATTATGCTTATATGATCGATAGAATGAGAATTACTATACTCACTACTCTTAGTATTATCACTCTAACTCATATTATTAGCCATATTATGCTTACATGATCGATAGAACGACAATTACTATACTTATTACTCTTATTGTTATCATTCTAACTCATATTATTAGCCATATTATGCTTAAATGATCGATAGAACGATAATTATTATACTTATTACTCTTATTATTATCAATCCAACTCATATTATTAGCCATATTATGCTTATATGATCGATAGAACGACAATTACTATATTTATTACACTCACTATTATCAATCTAACTCATATTATTAACCATATCATGCAGATATGATTGATAGCACGACATTTACTATACCTATTACTCTTATTATTATCAGCCTAACTCATATTATTAGACGTATTATGCTTATATGATCGACAGAACGACAACTACTATATTTATTACACTCACTGTTATCAATCTAACTCATATTATTAACCATATTATGCAAATTTGATCGATAGAACGACAATCACTATACATATTAATCTTATTATTATCAACCTAACTCATATTATTAGCCATATTATGCTTAAATGATCGATAGAACGACAATTACTGTACCTATTACTCTTATTATTATCAATTTAACTCATATTATTAGCCATATTATGCTTATATGATTGACAGGACGACAATTACTATACTTATTACACTCACTGTTATCAATCTAACTCATATTATTAACCATATTATGCAAATTTGATCGATAGAACGACAATCACTAAACTCATTACTCTTATTATTATCAATCTAACTCATATTATTAGCCATATTATGCTTATATGATCGTTAGAATGAGAATTACTACACTCACTACTCTTAGTATTATCACTCTAACTCATATCATTAGCCATATTATGCTTATATGATCCATAGAACGAGGATTACTATACTCACTACTCTTAGTATTATCAATCTAACTCATATTATTAGCCATATTATGCTTATATTATCGATAGATCGACAATTACTATACTTATTACTGTTACTATTATCAATCTAAATCATATTATTAGCCATATTATGCTTAAATGATCGATAGAACGACAATTACTATACTCACTACTCTTAGTATTATCAATCTAACTCATATTATTAGCCATATTATGCTTATATGATCGATAGAACGAGAATTACTATACTCACTACTCTTAGTATTGTCAATCTAACTCATATTATTAGCCATATTATGCTTAAATGATCGATAGAACTACAATTACTATACCCATTGCTCTTATTATTATCAATCTAACTCATATTATTAGCCATATTATGCTTATATGATCGATAGAATGAGAATTACTATACTCACTACTCTTAGTATTATCACTCTAACTCATATTATTAGCCATATTATGCTTATATGATCGATAGAACGACAATTACTATACTTATTACTCTTATTGTTATCAATCTAACTCATATTTTTAGCCATATTATGCTTATATGATCGATAGAACGAGAATTACTATACTCACTACTCTTAGTATTATCAATCTAACTCATATTATTAGCCATATTATGCTTATATGATCGATAGAACGAGAATTACTATACTCACTACTCTTAGTATTGTCAATCTAACTCATATTATTAGCCATATTATGCTTATATGATCGATAGAACGACAATTACTATACTTATTACTCTTATTGTTATCAATCTAACTCATATTGTTAGCCATATTATGCTTATATGATCGATAGAACGAGAATTACTATACTCACTACTCTTAGTATTGTCAATCTAACTCATATTATTAGCCATATTATGCTTAAATGATCGATAGAACGACAATTACTGTACCTATTACTCTTATTATTATCAATTTAACTCATATTATTAGCCATATTATGCTTATATGATTGACAGGACGACAATTACTATACTTATTACACTCACTGTTATCAATCTAACTCATATTATTAAACATATTATGCAAATTTGATCGATAGAACGACAATCACTAAACTCATTACTCTTATTATTATCAATCTAACTCATATTATTAGCCATATTATGCTTATATGATCGATAGAATGAGAATTACTATACTCACTACTCTTAGTATTATCACTCTAACTCATATTATTAGCCATATTATGCTTACATGATCGATAGAACGACAATTACTATACTTATTACTCTTATTGTTATCATTCTAACTCATATTATTAGCCATATTATGCTTAAATGATCGATAGAACGATAATTATTATACTTATTACTCTTATTATTATCAATCTAACTCATATTATTAGCCATATTATGCTTATATGATCGATAGAACGACAATTACTATATTTATTACACTCACAATTATCAATCTAACTCATATTATTAACCATATCATGCAGATATGATCGATAGCACGACATTTACTATACCTATTACTCTTATTATTATCAGCCTAACTCATATTATTAGACGTATTATGCTTATATGATCGACAGAACGACAACTACTATATTTATTACACTCACTGTTATCAATCTAACTCATATTATTAACCATATTATGCAAATTTGATCGATAGAACGACAATCACTATACATATTAATCTTATTATTATCAACCTAACTCATATTATTAGCCATATTATGCTTAAATGATCGATAGAACGACAATTACTGTACCTATTACTCTTATTATTATCAATTTAACTCATATTATTAGCCATATTATGCTTATATGATTGACAGGACGACAATTACTATACTTATTACACTCACTGTTATCAATCTAACTCATATTATTAACCATATTATGCAAATTTGATCGATAGAACGACAATCACTAAACTCATTACTCTTATTATTATCAATCTAACTCATATTATTAGCCATATTATGCTTATATGATCGTTAGAATGAGAATTACTATACTCACTACTCTTAGTATTATCACTCTAACTCATATCATTAGCCATATTATGCTTATATGATCGATAGAATGACAATTACTGTACTCATTGCTCTTATTATTAACAAACTAACTCATATTATTAGCCATATTATGCTTATATGATCGATAGAATGAGAATTACTATACTCACTACTCTTAGTATTATCACTCTAACTCATATTATTAGCCATATTATGCTTATATGATCGATAGAACGACAATTACTATACTTATTACTCTTATTGTTATCAATCTAACTCATATTATTAGCCATATTATGCTTATATGAGCAATAGAACTACAACTACTATACTTATTACTCTTATTATTATCAATCTAACTCATATTATTAACCATATTATGCAGATATGATCGATAGAACTACAATTACTATACTCATTACTCTTATTGTTATCAATCTAACTCATATTATTAGACATATTATGCTTATATGATCGATAGAACGACAATTACTATACTTATTACTCTTATTATTATAAATATAACTCATATTATTAGCCATATTATGCTTATATGATCGATAGAACGACAATTACTATACACATTACTCTTACTATTATCAATCTAACTCATATTATTAACCACATTAAGCTGGAATGATCGATAGATCGAGAATTACTATACTTACTACTCTTAGTATTATCAATCTAACTCATATTATTAGCCATATTATGCTTAAATGATCGATAGAACGACAATTACTGTACCTATTACTCTTATTATTATCAATTTAACACATATTATTAGCCATATTATGCTTATATGATCGATAGAACGACAATTACTATATTTACTACACTCACTATTATCAATCTAACTCATATTATTAACCATATCATGCAAATATGATTGATAGCACGACATTTACTATACCTATTACTCTTATTATTATCAGCCTAACTCATATTATTAGACGTATTATGCTTATATGATCGACAGAACGACAACTACTATATTTATTACACTCACTGTTATCAATCTAACTCATATTATTAACCATATTATGCAAATTTGATCGATAGAACGACAATCACTATACATATTAATCTTATTATTATCAACCTAACTCATATTATTAGCCATATTATGCTTAAATGATCGATAGAACGACAATTACTGTACCTATTACTCTTATTATTATCAATTTAACTCATATTATTAGCCATATTATGCTTATATGATTGACAGGACGACAATTACTATACTTATTACACTCACTGTTATCAATCTAACTCATATTATTAACCATATTATGCAAATTTGATCGATAGAACGACAATCACTAAACTCATTACTCTTATTATTATCAATCTAACTCATATTATTAGCCATATTATGCTTATATGATCGTTAGAATGAGAATTACTACACTCACTACTCTTAGTATTATCACTCTAACTCATATCATTAGCCATATTATGCTTATATGATCCATAGAACGAGGATTACTATACCCACTACTCTTAGTATTATCAATCTAACTCATATTATTAGCCATATTATGCTTATATTATCGATAGATCGACAATTACTATACTTATTACTGTTACTATTATCAATCTAAATCATATTATTAGCCATATTATGCTTAAATGATCGATAGAACGACAATTACTATACTCACTACTCTTAGTATTATCAATCTAACTCATATTATTAGCCATATTATGCTTATATGATCGATAGAACGAGAATTACTATACTCACTACTCTTAGTATTGTCAATCTAACTCATATTATTAGCCATATTATGCTTAAATGATCGATAGAACTACAATTACTATACCCATTGCTCTTATTATTATCAATCTAACTCATATTATTAGCCATATTATGCTTATATGATCGATAGAATGAGAATTACTATACTCACTACTCTTAGTATTATCACTCTAACTCATATTATTAGCCATATTATGCTTATATGATCGATAGAACGACAATTACTATACTTATTACTCTTATTGTTATCAATCTAACTCATATTTTTAGCCATATTATGCTTATATGATCGATAGAACGAGAATTACTATACTCACTACTCTTAGTATTATCAATCTAACTCATATTATTAGCCATATTATGCTTATATGATCGATAGAACGAGAATTACTATACTCACTACTCTTAGTATTGTCAATCTAACTCATATTATTAGCCATATTATGCTTATATGATCGATAGAACGACAATTACTATACTTATTACTCTTATTGTTATCAATCTAACTCATATTGTTAGCCATATTATGCTTATATGATCGATAGAACGAGAATTACTATACTCACTACTCTTAGTATTGTCAATCTAACTCATATTATTAGCCATATTATGCTTAAATGATCGATAGAACGACAATTACTGTACCTATTACTCTTATTATTATCAATTTAACTCATATTATTAGCCATATTATGCTTATATGATTGACAGGACGACAATTACTATACTTATTACACTCACTGTTATCAATCTAACTCATATTATTAAACATATTATGCAAATTTGATCGATAGAACGACAATCACTAAACTCATTACTCTTATTATTATCAATCTAACTCATATTATTAGCCATATTATGCTTATATGATCGATAGAATGAGAATTACTATACTCACTACTCTTAGTATTATCACTCTAACTCATATTATTAGCCATATTATGCTTACATGATCGATAGAACGACAATTACTATACTTATTACTCTTATTGTTATCATTCTAACTCATATTATTAGCCATATTATGCTTAAATGATCGATAGAACGATAATTATTATACTTATTACTCTTATTATTATCAATCTAACTCATATTATTAGCCATATTATGCTTATATGATCGATAGAACGACAATTACTATATTTATTACACTCACAATTATCAATCTAACTCATATTATTAACCATATCATGCAGATATGATCGATAGCACGACATTTACTATACCTATTACTCTTATTATTATCAGCCTAACTCATATTATTAGACGTATTATGCTTATATGATCGACAGAACGACAACTACTATATTTATTACACTCACTGTTATCAATCTAACTCATATTATTAACCATATTATGCAAATTTGATCGATAGAACGACAATCACTATACATATTAATCTTATTATTATCAACCTAACTCATATTATTAGCCATATTATGCTTAAATGATCGATAGAACGACAATTACTGTACCTATTACTCTTATTATTATCAATTTAACTCATATTATTAGCCATATTATGCTTATATGATTGACAGGACGACAATTACTATACTTATTACACTCACTGTTATCAATCTAACTCATATTATTAACCATATTATGCAAATTTGATCGATAGAACGACAATCACTAAACTCATTACTCTTATTATTATCAATCTAACTCATATTATTAGCCATATTATGCTTATATGATCGTTAGAATGAGAATTACTATACTCACTACTCTTAGTATTATCACTCTAACTCATATCATTAGCCATATTATGCTTATATGATCGATAGAATGACAATTACTGTACTCATTGCTCTTATTATTAACAAACTAACTCATATTATTAGCCATATTATGCTTATATGATCGATAGAATGAGAATTACTATACTCACTTCTCTTAGTATTATCACTCTAACTCATATTATTAGCCATATTATGCTTATATGATCGATAGAACGACAATTACTATACTTATTACTCTTATTGTTATCAATCTAACTCATATTATTAGCCATATTATGCTTATATGAGCAATAGAACTACAACTACTATACTTATTACTCTTATTATTATCAATCTAACTCATATTATTAACCATATTATGCAGATATGATCGATAGAACTACAATTACTATACTCATTACTCTTATTGTTATCAATCTAACTCATATTATTAGACATATTATGCTTATATGATCGATAGAACGACAACTACTATACTTATTACTCTTATTATTATAAATATAACTCATATTATTAGCCATATTATGCTTATATGATCGATAGAACGACAATTACTATACACATTACTCTTACTATTATCAATCTAACTCATATTATTAACCACATTAAGCTGATATGATCGATAGATCGAGAATTACTATACTTACTACTCTTAGTATTATCAATCTAACTCATATTATTAGCCATATTATGCTTAAATGATCGATAGAACGACAATTACTGTACCTATTACTCTTATTATTATCAATTTAACACATATTATTAGCCATATTATGCTTATATGATCGATAGAACGACAATTACTATATTTACTACACTCACTATTATCAATCTAACTCATATTATTAACCATATCATGCAGATATGATTGATAGCACGACATTTACTATACCTATTACTCTTATTATTATCAGCCTAACTCATATTATTAGACGTATTATGCTTATATGATCGACAGAACGACAACTACTATATTTATTACACTCACTGTTATCAATCTAACTCATATTATTAACCATATTATGCAAATTTGATCGATAGAACGACAATCACTATACATATTAATCTTATTATTATCAACCTAACTCATATTATTAGCCATATTATGCTTAAATGATCGATAGAACGACAATTACTATACTTATTACTCGTATTATTATCAATCTAACTCATATTATTAACAATATTATGCTTATAATATCGATAGAACGACAATTACTATACTTATTACTCTTATTATTATGAATCTAACTCATATTATTAGCCATATTATGCTTATATGATCGATAGAATGACAATTACTATACTCATTGCTCTTATTATTATCAATCTAACTCATATTGTTAGCCATATTATGCTTATATGATCGATAGAACGAGAATTACTATACTCACTACTCTTAGTATTGTCAATCTAACTCATATTATTAGCCATATTATGCTTAAATGATCGATAGAACGACAATTACTGTACCTATTACTCTTATTATTATCAATTTAACTCATATTATTAGCCATATTATGCTTATATGATTGACAGGACGACAATTACTATACTTATTACACTCACTGTTATCAATCTAACTCATATTATTAAACATATTATGCAAATTTGATCGATAGAACGACAATCACTAAACTCATTACTCTTATTATTATCAATCTAACTCATATTATTAGCCATATTATGCTTATATGATCGATAGAATGAGAATTACTATACTCACTACTCTTAGTATTATCACTCTAACAAATACTATTAGCCATATTATGCTTACATGATCGATAGAACGACAATTACTATACTTATTACTCTTAGTATTGTCAATTTAACTCATATTATTAGCCATATTATGCTTATATGATCGATAGAACGACAATTACTATACACATTACTCTTACTATTATCAATCTAACTCATATTATTAACCACATTAAGCAGATATGATCGATAGATCGAGAATTACTATACTTACTACTCTTAGTATTATCAATCTAACTCATATTATTAGCCATATTATGCTTAAATGATCGATAGAACGACAATTACTGTACCTATTACTCTTATTATTATCAATTTAACACATATTATTAGCCATATTATGCTTATATGATTGACAGGACGACAATTACTATACTTATTACACTCACTGTTATCAATCTAACTCATATTATAAACCATATTATGCAAATTTGATCGATAGAACGACAATCACTAAACTCATTACTCTTATTATTATCAATCTAACTCATATTATTAGCCATATTATGCTTATATGATCGATAGAACGACAATTACTATACTTATTACTCTTATTGTTATCAATCTAACTCATATTGTTAGCCATATTATGCTTATATGATCGATAGAACGAGAATTACTATACTCACTACTCTTAGTATTGTCAATCTAACTCATATTATTAGCCATATTATGCTTATATGATCGATAGAACGAGAATTACTATACTCACTACTCTTAGTATTATCAATCTAACTCATATTATTAGCCATATTATGCTTAAATGATCGATAGAACGACAATTACTGTACCTATTGCTCTTATTATTATCAATTCAACTCATATTATTAGCCATATTATGCTTATATGATTGACAGGACGACAATTACTATACTTATTACACTCACTGTTATCAATCTAACTCATATTATTAACCATATTATGCAAATTTGATCGATAGAACGACAATCACTAAACTCATTACTCTTATTATTATCAATCCAACTCATATTATTAGCCATATTATGCTTATATGATCGATAGAACGACAATTACTATATTTACTACACTCACTATTATCAATCTAACTCATATTATTAACCATATCATGCAGATATGATTGATAGCACGACATTTACTATACCTATTACTCTTATTATTATCAGCCTAACTCATATTATTAGACGTATTATGCTTATATGATCGACAGAACGACAACTACTATATTTATTACACTCACTGTTATCAATCTAACTCATATTATTAACCATATTATGCAAATTTGATCGATAGAACGACAATCACTATACATATTAATCTTATTATTATCAACCTAACTCATATTATTAGCCATATTATGCTTAAATGATCGATAGAACGACAATTACTATACTTATTACTCGTATTATTATCAATCTAACTCATATTATTAACAATATTATGCTTATAATATCGATAGAACGACAATTACTATACTCATTACTCTTATTATTATCAATGTAACTCATATTATTAGCCATATTATGCTTATATGATCGATAGAATGAGAATTACTATACTCACTACTGTTAGTATTATCACTCTAACTCACATTATTAGCCATATTATGCTTATATGATCGATAGAACGACAATTACTATACTTATTACTCTTATTGTTATCAATCTAACTCATATTTTTAGCCATATTATGCTTATATGATCGATAGAACGAGAATTACTATACTCACTACTCTTAGTATTATCAATCTAACTCATATTATTAGCCATATTATGCTTATATGATCGATAGAACGACAATTACTATACTTATTACTCTTATTGTTATCAATCTAACTCATATTGTTAGCCATATTATGCTTATATGATCGATAGAACGAGAATTACTATACTCACTACTCTTAGTATTGTCAATCTAACTCATATTATTAGCCATATTATGCTTATATGATCGATAGAACGAGAATTACTATACTCACTACTCTTAGTATTATCAATCTAACTCATATTATTAGCCATATTATGCTTAAATGATCGATAGAACGACAATTACTGTACCTATTACTCTTATTATTATCAATTTAACTCATATTATTAGCCATGTTATGCTTATATGATTGACAGGACGACAATTACTATACTTATTACACTCACTGTTATCAATCTAACTCATATTATTAACCATATTATGCAAATTTGATCGATAGAACGACAATTACTATACTTATTACTCTTATTATTATCAATCTAACTCATATTATTAGCCATATTATGCTTATATGATCGATAGAATGAGAATTACTATACTCACTACTCTTAGTATTATCACTCTAACTCATATTATTAGCCATATTATGCTTATATGATCGATAGAACGACAATTACTATACATATTACTCTTATTGTTATCAATCTAACTCATATTATTAGCCATATTATGCTTATATGTTCGATAGAACGAGAATTACTATACTCACTACTCTTAGTATTATCAATCTAACTCATATTATTAGCCATATTATGCTTATATTATCGATAGAACGACAATTACTATACTTATCACTCTTATTATTATGAATCTAACTCATATTATTAGCCATATTATGCAGATATGATCGATAGATCGAGAATTACTATACTCACTACTCTTAGTATTATCAATCTAACTCATATTATTAGCCATATTATGCTTAAATGATCGATAGAACGACAATTACTGTACCTATTACTCTTATTATTATCAATTTAGCTCATATTATTAGCCATATTATGCTTATATGATTGACAGGACGACAATTACTATACTTATTACACTCACTGTTATCAATCTAACTCATATTATTAACCATATTATGCAAATTTGATCGATAGAACGACAATCACTAAACTCATTACTCTTATTATTATCAATCTAACTCATATTATTAGCCATATTATGCTTATATGATCGATAGAATGAGAATTACTATACTCACTACTCTTAGTATTATCACTCTAACTCATATTATTAGCCATATTATGCTTACATGATCGATAGAACGACAATTACTATACTTATTACTCTTATTGTTATCAATCTAACTCATATTATTAGCCATATTATGCTTAAATGATCGATAGAACGATAATTATTATACTTATTACTCTTATTATTATCAATCTAACTCATATTATTAGCCATATTATGCTTATATGATCGATAGAACGACAATTACTATATTTATTACACTCACTATTATCAATCTAACTCATATTATTAACCATATCATGCAGATACGATCGATAGCACGACATTTACTGTACCTATTACTCTTATTATTATCAATTTAACTCATATTATTAGCCATATTATGCTTATATGATTGACAGGACGACAATTACTATACTTATTACACTCACTGTTATCAATCTAACTCATATTATTAACCATATTATGCAAATTTGATCGATAGAACGACAATCACTATACATATTAATCTTATTATTATCAACCTAACTCATATTATTAGCCATATTATGCTTAAATGATCGATAGAACGACAATTACTATACTTATTACTCGTATTATTATCAATCTAACTCATATTATTAACAATATTATGCTTATAATATCGATAGAACGACAATTACTATACTCATTACTCTTATTATTATCAATGTAACTCATATTATTAGCCATATTATGCTTATATGATCGATAGAATGAGAATTACTATACTCACTACTGTTAGTATTATCACTCTAACTCACATTATTAGCCATATTATGCTTATATGATCGATAGAACGACAATTACTATACTTATCACTCTTATTGTTATCAATCTAACTCATATTTTTAGCCATATTATGCTTATATGATCGATAGAACGAGAATTACTATACTCACTACTCTTAGTATTATCAATCTAACTCATATTATTAGCCATATTATGCTTATATGATCGATAGAACGACAATTACTATACTTATTACTCTTATTGTTATCAATCTAACTCATATTGTTAGCCATATTATGCTTATATGATCGATAGAACGAGAATTACTATACTCACTACTCTTAGTATTGTCAATCTAACTCATATTATTAGCCATATTATGCTTATATGATCGATAGAACGAGAATTACTATACTCACTACTCTTAGTATTATCAATCTAACTCATATTATTAGCCATATTATGCTTAAATGATCGATAGAACGACAATTACTGTACCTATTACTCTTATTATTATCAATTTAACTCATATTATTAGCCATATTATGCTTATATGATTGACAGGACGACAATTACTACACTTATTACACTCACTGTTATCAATCTAACTCATATTATTAACCATAATATGCAAATTTGATCGATAGAACGACAATTACTATACTTATTACTCTTATTATTATCAATCTAACTCATATTATTAGCCATATTATGCTTATATGATCGATAGAATGAGAATTACTATACTCACTACTCTTAGTATTATCACTCTAACTCATATTATTAGCCATATTATGCTTATATGATCGATAGAACGACAATTACTATACATATTACTCTTATTGTTATCAATCTAACTCATATTATTAGCCATATTATGCTTATATGTTCGATAGAACGAGAATTACTATACTCACTACTCTTAGTATTATCAATCTAACTCATATTATTAGCCATATTATGCTTATATTATCGATAGAACGACAATTACTATACTTATCACTCTTACTATTATGAATCTAACTCATATTATTAGCCATATTATGCAGATATGATCGATAGATCGAGAATTACTATACTCACTACTCTTAGTATTATCAATCTAACTCATATTATTAGCCATATTATGCTTAAATGATCGATAGAACGACAATTACTGTACCTATTACTCTTATTATTATCAATTTAACTCATATTATTAGCCATATTATGCTTATATGATTGACAGGACGACAATTACTATACTTATTACACTCACTGTTATCAATCTAACTCATATTATTAACCATATTATGCAAATTTGATCGATAGAACGACAATCACTAAACTCATTACTCTTATTATTATCAATCTAACTCATATTATTAGCCATATTATGCTTATATGATCGATAGAATGAGAATTACTATACTCACTACTCTTAGTATTATCACTCTAACTCATATTATTAGCCATATTATGCTTACATGATCGATAGAACGACAATTACTATACTTATTACTCTTATTGTTATCAATCTAACTCATATTATTAGCCATATTATGCTTAAATGATCGATAGAAGGATAATTATTATACTTATTACTCTTATTATTATCAATCTAACTCATATTATTAGCCATATTATGCTTATATGATCGATAGAACGACAATTACTATATTTATTACACTCACTATTATCAATCTAACTCATATTATTAACCATATCATGCAGATATGATCGATAGCACGACATTTACTATACCTATTACTCTTATTATTATCAGCCTAACTCATATTATTAGACGTATTATGCTTATATGATCGACAGAACGACAACTACTATATTTATTACACTCACTGTTATCAATCTAACTCATATTATTAACCATATTATGCAAATTTGATCGATAGAACGACAATCACTATACATATTAATCTTATTATTATCAACCTAACTCATATTATTAGACATATTATGCTTATATGATCGATAGAACGACAATTACTATACTTATTACTCTTATTATTATAAATATAACTCATATTATTAGCCATATTATGCTTATATGATCGATAGAACGAGAATTACTATACTCACTACTCTTAGTATTATCGATCTAACTCATATTATTAGCCATATTATGCTTATATTATCGATAGAACGACAATTACTATACTTATCACTCTTATTATTATGAATCTAACTCATATTATTAGCCATATTATGCTTATATGATCGATAGAATGACAATTACTATACTTATTACTCTTATTATTATCAATCTAACTCATATTATTAACCACATTATGCTTATATGATCGATAGAACGACAATTACTATACTTATTACTCTTATTATTATAAATATAACTCATATTATTAGCCATATTATGCTTATATGATCGATAGAACGACAATTACTATACACACTACTCTTACTACTATCAATCTAACTCATATTATTAACCACATTATGCAGATATGATCGATAGAACGAGAATTACTATACTTACTACTCTTAGTATTATCAATCTAACTCATATTATTAGCCATATTATGCTTAAATGATCGATAGAACGACAATTACTGTACCTATTACACTTATTATTATCAATTTAACACATATTATTAGCCATATTATGCTTATATGATTGACAGGACGACAATTACTATACTTATTACTCTTATTGTTATCAATCTAACTCATATTATTAGCCATATTATGCAGATATGATCGGTAGCACGACATTTACTGTACCTATTACTCTTATTATTATCAGCCTAACTCATATTATTAGACGTATTATGCTTATATGATCGACAGAACGACAACTACTATATTTATTACACTCACTGTTATCAATCTAACTCATATTATTAACCATATTATGCAAATTTGATCGATAGAACGACAATCACTATACATATTAATCTTATTATTATCAACCTAACTCATATTATTAGCCATATTATGCTTAAATGATCGATAGAACGACAATTACTATACTTATTACTCGTATTATTATCAATCTAACTCATATTATTAACAATATTATGCTTATAATATCGATAGAACGACAATTACTATACTCATTACTCTTATTATTATCAATGTAACTCATATTATTAGCCATATTATGCTTATATGATCGATAGAATGAGAATTACTATACTCACTACTGTTAGTATTATCACTCTAACTCACATTATTAGCCATATTATGCTTATATGATCGATAGAACGACAATTACTATACTTATTACTCTTATTGTTATCAATCTAACTCATATTATTAGCCATATTATGCTTATATGAGCAATAGAACTACAACTACTATACTTATTACTCTTATTATTATCAATCTAACTCATATTATTAACCATATTATGCAGATATGATCGATAGAACTACAATTACTATACTCATTACTCTTATTGTTATCAATCTAACTCATATTATTAGACATATTATGCTTATATAATCGATAGAACGACAATTACTATACTTATTACTCTTATTATTATAAATATAACTCATATTATTAGCCATATTATGCTTATATGATCGATAGAACGAGAATTGCTATACTCACTACTCTTAGTATTATCGATCTAACTCATATTATTAGCCATATTATGCTTATATTATCGATAGAACGACAATTACTATACTTATCACTCTTATTATTATGAATCTAACTCATATTATTAGCCATATTATGCTTATATGATCGATAGAACGACAATTACTATATTTATTACACTCACTATTATCAATCTAACTCATATTATTAACCATATCATGCAGATATGATCGGTAGCACGACATTTACTGTACCTATTACTCTTATTATTATCAATTTAACTCATATTATTAGCCATATTATGCTTATATGATTGACAGGACGACAATTACTATACTTATTACACTCACTGTTATCAATCTAACTCATATTATTAACCATATTATGCAAATTTGATCGATAGAACGACAATCACTAAACTCATTACTCTTATTATTATCAATCTAACTCATATTATTAGCCATATTATGCTTATATGATCGATAGAATGAGAATTACTATACTCACTACTCTTAGTATTATCACTCTAACTCATATTATTAGCCATATTATGCTTACATGATCGATAGAACGACAATTACTATACTTATTACTCTTATTGTTATCAATCTAACTCATATTATTAGCCATATTATGCTTAAATGATCGATAGAACGATAATTATTATACTTATTACTCTTATTATTATCAATCTAACTCATATTATTAGCCATATTATGCTTATATGATCGATAGAACGACAATTACTATATTTATTACACTCACTATTATCAATCTAACTCATATTATTAACCATATCATGCAGATATGATCGATAGCACGACATTTACTATACCTATTACTCTTATTATTATCAGCCTAACTCATATTATTAGACGTATTATGCTTATATGATCGACAGAACGACAACTACTATATTTATTACACTCACTGTTATCAATCTAACTCATATTATTAACCATATTATGCAAATTTGATCGATAGAACGACAATCACTATACATATTAATCTTATTATTATCAACCTAACTCATATTATTAGACATATTATGCTTATATGATCGATAGAACGACAATTACTATACTTATTACTCTTATTATTATAAATATAACTCATATTATTAGCCATATTATGCTTATATGATCGATAGAACGAGAATTACTATACTCACTACTCTTAGTATTATCGATCTAACTCATATTATTAGCCATATTATGCTTATATTATCGATAGAACGACAATTACTATACTTATCACTCTTATTATTATGAATCTAACTCATATTATTAGCCATATTATGCTTATATGATCGATAGAATGACAATTACTATACTTATTACTCTTATTATTATCAATCTAACTCATATTATTAACCACATTATGCTTATATGATCGATAGAACGACAATTACTATACTTATTACTCTTATTATTATAAATATAACTCATATTATTAGCCATATTATGCTTATATGATCGATAGAACGACAATTACTATACACACTACTCTTACTACTATCAATCTAACTCATATTATTAACCACATTATGCAGATATGATCGATAGAACGAGAATTACTATACTTACTACTCTTAGTATTATCAATCTAACTCATATTATTAGCCATATTATGCTTAAATGATCGATAGAACGACAATTACTGTACCTATTACACTTATTATTATCAATTTAACACATATTATTAGCCATATTATGCTTATATGATTGACAGGACGACAATTACTATACTTATTACTCTTATTGTTATCAATCTAACTCATATTATTAGCCATATTATGCAGATATGATCGGTAGCACGACATTTACTGTACCTATTACTCTTATTATTATCAGCCTAACTCATATTATTAGACGTATTATGCTTATATGATCGACAGAACGACAACTACTATATTTATTACACTCACTGTTATCAATCTAACTCATATTATTAACCATATTATGCAAATTTGATCGATAGAACGACAATCACTATACATATTAATCTTATTATTATCAACCTAACTCATATTATTAGCCATATTATGCTTAAATGATCGATAGAACGACAATTACTATACTTATTACTCGTATTATTATCAATCTAACTCATATTATTAACAATATTATGCTTATAATATCGATAGAACGACAATTACTATACTCATTACTCTTATTATTATCAATGTAACTCATATTATTAGCCATATTATGCTTATATGATCGATAGAATGAGAATTACTATACTCACTACTGTTAGTATTATCACTCTAACTCACATTATTAGCCATATTATGCTTATATGATCGATAGAACGACAATTACTATACTTATTACTCTTATTGTTATCAATCTAACTCATATTATTAGCCATATTATGCTTATATGAGCAATAGAACTACAACTACTATACTTATTACTCTTATTATTATCAATCTAACTCATATTATTAACCATATTATGCAGATATGATCGATAGAACTACAATTACTATACTCATTACTCTTATTGTTATCAATCTAACTCATATTATTAGACATATTATGCTTATATGATCGATAGAACGACAATTACTATACTTATTACTCTTATTATTATAAATATAACTCATATTATTAGCCATATTATGCTTATATGATCGATAGAACGAGAATTACTATACTCACTACTCTTAGTATTATCGATCTAACTCATATTATTAGCCATATTATGCTTATATTATCGATAGAACGACAATTACTATACTTATCACTCTTATTATTATGAATCTAACTCATATTATTAGCCATATTATGCTTATATGATCGATAGAATGACAATTACTATACTTATTACTCTTATTATTATCAATCTAACTCATATTATTAACCACATTATGCTTATATGATCGATAGAACGACAATTACTATACTTATTACTCTTATTATTATAAATATAACTCATATTATTAGCCATATTATGCTTATATGATCGATAGAACGACAATTACTATACACACTACTCTTACTACTATCAATCTAACTCATATTATTAACCACATTATGCAGATATGATCGATAGAACGAGAATTACTATACTTACTACTCTTAGTATTATCAATCTAACTCATATTATTAGCCATATTATGCTTAAATGATCGATAGAACGACAATTACTGTACCTATTACACTTATTATTATCAATTTAACACATATTATTAGCCATATTATGCTTATATGATTGACAGGACGACAATTACTATACTTATTACTCTTATTGTTATCAATCTAACTCATATTATTAGCCATATTATGCAGATATGATCGGTAGCACGACATTTACTGTACCTATTACTCTTATTATTATCAGCCTAACTCATATTATTAGACGTATTATGCTTATATGATCGACAGAACGACAACTACTATATTTATTACACTCACTGTTATCAATCTAACTCATATTATTAACCATATTATGCAAATTTGATCGATAGAACGACAATCACTATACATATTAATCTTATTATTATCAACCTAACTCATATTATTAGCCATATTATGCTTAAATGATCGATAGAACGACAATTACTATACTTATTACTCGTATTATTATCAATCTAACTCATATTATTAACAATATTATGCTTATAATATCGATAGAACGACAATTACTATACTCATTACTCTTATTATTATCAATGTAACTCATATTATTAGCCATATTATGCTTATATGATCGATAGAATGAGAATTACTATACTCACTACTGTTAGTATTATCACTCTAACTCACATTATTAGCCATATTATGCTTATATGATCGATAGAACGACAATTACTATACTTATTACTCTTATTGTTATCAATCTAACTCATATTTTTAGCCATATTATGCTTATATGATCGATAGAACGAGAATTACTATACTCACTACTCTTAGTATTATCAATCTAACTCATATTATTAGCCATATTATGCTTATATGATCGATAGAACGACAATTACTATACTTATTACTCTTATTGTTATCAATCTAACTCATATTGTTAGCCATATTATGCTTATATGATCGATAGAACGAGAATTACTATACTCACTACTCTTAGTATTGTCAATCTAACTCATATTATTAGCCATATTATGCTTATATGATCGATAGAACGAGAATTACTATACTCACTACTCTTAGTATTATCAATCTAACTCATATTATTAGCCATATTATGCTTATATGATCGATAGAACGACAATTACTATATTTATTACACTCACTATTATCAATCTAACTCATATTATTAACCATATCATGCAGATATGATCGATAGCACGACATTTACTATACCTATTACTCTTATTATTATCAGCCTAACTCATATTATTAGACGTATTATGCTTATATGATCGACAGAACGACAACTACTATATTTATTACACTCACTGTTATCAATCTAACTCATATTATTAACCATATTATGCAAATTTGATCGATAGAACGACAATCACTATACATATTAATCTTATTATTATCAACCTAACTCATATTATTAGCCATATTATGCTTAAATGATCGATAGAACGACAATTACTATACTTATTACTCGTATTATTATCAATCTAACTCATATTATTAACAATATTATGCTTATAATATCGATAGAACGACAATTACTATACTCATTACTCTTATTATTATCAATGTAACTCATATTATTAGCCATATTATGCTTAAATGATCGATAGAACGACAATTACTGTACCTATTACTCTTATTATTATCAATTTAACACATATTATTAGCCATATTATGCAGATATGATCGATAGAACTACAATTACTATACTCATTACTCTTATTGTTATCAATCTAACTCATATTATTAGACATATTATGCTTATATGATCGATAGAACGACAATTACTATACTTATTACTCTTATTATTATAAATATAACTCATATTATTAGCCATATTATGCTTATATGATCGATAGAACGGGAATTGCTATACTCACTACTCTTAGTATTATCAATCTAACTCATATTATTAGCCATATTATGCTTATATTATCGATAGAATGACAATTACTATACTTATCACTCTTATTATTATGAATCTAACTCATATTATTAGCCATATTATGCTTATATGATCGATAGAATGACAATTACTATACTTATTACTCTTATTATTATCAATCTAACTCATATTATTAACCATATTATGCTTATATGATCGATAGAACGACAATTACTATACTTATTACTCTTATTATTATAAATATAACTCATATTATTAACCATATTATGCAGATATGATCGATAGAACTACAATTACTATACTCATTACTCTTATTGTTATCAATCTAACTCATATTATTAGACATAGTATGCTTATATGATCGATAGAACGACAATTACTATACTTATTACTCTTATTATTATAAATATAACTCATATTATTAACCATATTATGCAGATATGATCGATAGAACGACAATTACTATACTTATTACTTTTATTGTTATCAATCTAACTCATATTATTAGCCATATTATGCTTAAATGATCGATAGAACGATAATTACTATACTTATTACTCTTATTATTATCAATCTAACTCATATTATTAGCCATATTATGCATATATGATCGATAGAACGACAATTACTATACTTATTACACTCACTATTATCAATCTAACTCATGTTATTAACCATATTATGCAGATATGATCGATAGCACGACATTTACTATACCTATTACTCTTATTATTATCAGCCTAACTCATATTATTAGACGTATTATGCTTATATGATCGACAGAACGACAACTACTATATTTATTACACTCACTGTTATCAATCTAACTCATATTATTAACCATATTATGCAAATTTGATCGATAGAACGACAATCACTATACATATTAGTCTTATTATTATCAACCTAACTCATATTATTAGCCATATTATGCTTAAATGATCGATAGAACGACAATTACTATACTTATTACTCGTATTATTATCAATCTAACTCATATTATTAACAATATTATGCTTTTAATATCGATAGAACGACAATTACTATACGTATTACTGTTATTATTATCAATCTAACTCATATTATTAGCCATATTATGCTTAAATGATCGATAGAACTACAATTACGATACTCATTGCTCTTATTATTATCAATCTAACTCATATTATTAGCCATATTATGCTTATATGATCGATAGAATGAGAATTACTATACTCACTACTCTTAGTATTATCACTCTAACTCATATTATTAGCCATATTATGCTTACATGATCGATAGAACGACAATTACTATACTTATTACTCTTATTGTTATCAATCTAACTCATATTTTTAGCCATATTATGCTTATATGATCGATAGAACGAGAATTACTATACTCACTACTCTTAGTATTATCAATCTAACTCATATTATTAGCCATATTATGCTTATATGATCTTTAGAACGACAATTACTATACTTATTACTCTTATTGTTATCAATCTAACTCATATTGTTAGCCATATTATGCTTATATGATCGATAGAACGAGAATTACTATACTCACTACTCTTAGTATTGTCAATCTAACTCATATTATTAGCCATATTATGCTTATATGATCGATAGAACGAGAATTACTATACTCACTACTCTTAGTATTATCAATCTAACTCATATTATTAGCCATATTATTCTTAAATGATCGATAGAACGACAATTACTGTACCTATTACTCTTATTATTATCAATTTAACTCATATTATTAGCCATATTATGCTTATATGATTGACAGGACGACAATTACTATACTTATTACACTCACTGTTATCAATCTAACTCATATTATTAACCATATTATGCAAATTTGATCGATAGAACGACAATCACTAAACTCATTACTCTTATTATTATCAATCTAACTCATATTATTAGCCATATTATGCTTATATGATCGATAGAATGAGAATTACTATACTCACTACTCTTAGTATTATCACTCTAACTCATATTATTAGCCATATTATGCTTACATGATCGATAGAACGACAAATACTATACTTATTACTCTTATTGTTATCATTCTAACTCATATTATTAGCCATATTATGCTTAAATGATCGGTAGAACGATAATTATTATACTTATTACTCTTATTATTATCAATCTAACTCATATTATTAGACGTATTATGCTTATATGATCGACAGAACGACAACTACTATATTTATTACACTCACTGTTATCAATCTAACTCATATTATTAACCTGTTTATGCAAATTTGATCGATAGAACGACAATCACTATACATATTAATCTTATTATTATCAACCTAACTCATATTATTAGCCATATTATGCTTAAATGATCGATAGAACGACAATTACTATACTTATTACTCGTATTATTATCAATCTAACTCATATTATTAACAATATTATGCTTATAATATCGATAGAACGGCAATTACTATACTCATTACTCTTATTATTATCAATGTAACTCATATTATTAGCCATATTATGCTTAAATGATCGATAGAACGACAATTACTGTACCTATTACTCTTATTATTATCAATTTAACACATATTATTAGCCATATTATGCAAATTTGATCGATAGAACGACAATTACTATACTTATTACTCTTATTATTATCAATCTAACTCATATTATTAGCCATATTATGCTTATATGATCGATAGAATGAGAACTACTATACTTATTACTCTTATTATTATCAATCTAACTCATATTATTAACCATATTATGCAGATATGATCGATAGAACTACAATTACTATACTCATTACTCTTATTGTTATCAATCTAACTCATACTATTAGACATATTATGCTTATATGATCGATAGAACGACAATTACTATACTTATTACTCTTATTATTATAAATATAACTCATATTATTAGCCATATTATGCTTATATGATCGATAGAACGAGAATTACTATACTCACTACTCTTAGTATTATCAATCTAACTCATATTATTAGCCATATTATGCTTATATTATCGATAGAATGACAATTACTATACTTATCACTCTTATTATTATGAATCTAACTCATATTATTAGCCATATTATGCTTATATGATCGATAGAATGACAATTACTATACTTATTACTCTTATTATTATCAATCTAACTCATATTATTAACCATATTATGCTTATATGATCGATAGAACGACAATTACTATACTTATTACTCTTATTATTATAAATATAACTCATATTATTAGCCATATTATGCTTATATGATCGATAGAACGACAATTACTATACACATTACTCTTACTATTATCAATCTAACTCATATTATTAACCACATTATGCAGATATGATCGATAGAACGAGAATTACTATACTTACTACTCTTAGTATTATCAATCTAACTCATATTATTAGCCATATTATGCTTAAATGATCGATAGAACGACAATTACTGTACCTATTACACTTATTATTATCAATTTAACACATATTATTAGCCATATTATGCTTATATGATTGGCAGGACGACAATTACTATACTTATTACACTCACTGTTATCAATCTAACTCATATTATTAACCATATTATGCAAATTTGATCGATAGAACGACAATCACTAAACTCATTACTCTTATTATTATCAATGTAACTCATATTATTAACCATATTATGCCGATATGATCGATAGCACGACATTTAATATCATTATTACTCTTATTATTATGAACCTAACTCATATTATTAGCCATATTATGCTTGTATGATCGATAGAACTACAATTACTATACTCATTACTCTTATTGTTATCAACCTAACTCATATTATTACCCATATTATGCTTATATGATCGATAGAACGACATTTACTATACTTATTACACTTCCTATTATCAATCTAACTTATATTATTGGCCATATTATGCTTATATGATCGATAGAACGACAATTACTACACTTATTACTCTTATTATTGTCAATCTAACTCATATTATTAGCCATATTATGCTTAAATGATCGATAGAACGACAATTACTACACTTATTACTCTTATTATTATCAATCTAACTCATATTATTAGCCATATTATGCTTATATGAGCAATAGAACTACAACTACTATACTTATTACTCTTATTATTATCAATCTAACTCATATTATTAACCATATTATGCAGATATGATCGATAGAACGACAATTACTATACTTATTACTTTTATTGTTATCAATCTAACTCATATTATTAGCCATATTATGCTTAAATGATCGATAGAACGATAATTACTATACTTATTACTCTTATTATTATCAATCTAACTCATATTATTAGCCATATTATGCTTATATGATCGATAGAACGACAATTACTATACTTATTACACTCACTATTATCAATCTAACTCATGTTATTAACCATATTATGCAGATATGATCGATAGCACGACATTTACTATACCTATTAATCTTATTATTATCAGCCTAACTCATATTATTAGACGTATTATGCTTATATGATCGACAGAACGACAACTACTATATTTATTACACTCACTGTTATCAATCTAACTCATATTATTAACCATATTATGCAAGTTTGATCGATAGAACGACAATCACTATACATATTAGTCTTATTATTATCAACCTAACTCATATTATTAGCCATATTATGCTTAAATGATCGATAGAACGACAATTACTATACTTATTACTCGTATTATTATCAATCTAACTCATATTATTAACAATATTATGCTTATAATATCGATAGAACGACAATTACTATACTTATTACTGTTATTATTATCAATCTAACTCATATTATTAGCCATATTATGCTTATATGATCGATAGAACGAGAATTACTATACTCACTACTCTTAGTATTATCAATCTAACTCATATTATTAGCCATATTATGCTTAAATGATCGATAGAACGACAATTACTGTACCTATTACTCTTATTATTATCAATTTAACTCATATTATTAGCCATATTATGCTTATATGATTGACAGGACGACAATTACTATACTTATTACACTCACTGTTATCAATCTAACTCATATTATTAACCATATTATGCAAATTTGATCGATAGAACGACAATCACTAAACTCATTACTCTTATTATTATCAATCTAACTCATATTATTAGCCATATTATGCTTATATGATCGATAGAATGAGAATTACTATACTCACTACTCTTAGTATTATCACTCTAACTCATATTATTAGCCATATTATGCTTACATGATCGATAGAACGACAAATACTATACTTATTACTCTTATTGTTATCATTCTAACTCATATTATTAGCCATATTATGCTTAAATGATCGGTAGAACGATAATTATTATACTTATTACTCTTATTATTATCAATCTAACTCATATTATTAGACGTATTATGCTTATATGATCGACAGAACGACAACTACTATATTTATTACACTCACTGTTATCAATCTAACTCATATTATTAACCATATTATGCAAATTTGATCGATAGAACGACAATCACTATACATATTAATCTTATTATTATCAACCTAACTCATATTATTAGCCATATTATGCTTAAATGATCGATAGAACGACAATTACTATACTTATTACTCGTATTATTATCAATCTAACTCATATTATTAACAATATTATGCTTATAATATCGATGGAACGACAATTACTATACTCATTACTCTTATTATTATCAATGTAACTCATATTATTAGCCATATTATGCTTAAATGATCGATAGAACGACAATTACTGTACCTATTACTCTTATTATTATCAATTTAACACATATTATTAGCCATATTATGCAGATATGATCGATAGAACTACAATTACTATACTCATTACTCTTATTGTTATCAATCTAACTCATATTATTAGACATATTATGCTTATATGATCGATAGAACGACAATTACTATACTTATTACTCTTATTATTATAAATATAACTCATATTATTAGCCATATTATGCTTATATGATCGATAGAACGGGAATTACTATACTCACTACTCTTAGTATTATCAATCTAACTCATATTATTAGCCATATTATGCTTATATTATCGATAGAATGACAATTACTATACTTATCACTCTTATTATTATGAATCTAACTCATATTATTAGCCATATTATGCTTATATGATCGATAGAATGACAATTACTATACTTATTACTCTTATTATTATCAATCTAACTCATATTATTAACCATATTATGCTTATATGATCGATAGAACGACAATTACTATACTTATTACTCTTATTATTATAAATATAACTCATATTATTAGCCATATTATGCTTATATGATCGATAGAACGACAATTACTATACACATTACGCTTACTATTATCAATCTAACTCATATTATTAACCACATTATGCAGATATGATCGATAGAACGAGAATTACTATACTTACTACTCTTAGTATTATCAATCTAACTCATATTATTAGCCATATTATGCTTAAATGATCGATAGAACGACAATTACTGTACCTATTACACTTATTATTATCAATTTAACACATATTATTAGCCATATTATGCTTATATGATTGGCAGGACGACAATTACTATACTTATTACACTCACTGTTATCAATCTAACTCATATTATTAACCATATTATGCAAATTTGATCGATAGAACGACAATCACTAAACTCATTACTCTTATTATTATCAATCTAACTCATATGATTAGCCATATTATGCTTATATGATCGATAGAATGAGAATTACTATACTCATTACTCTTATTATTATCAATGTAACTCATATTATTAACCATATTATGCCGATATGATCGATAGCACGACATTTAATATCATTATTACTCTTATTATTATGAACCTAACTCATATTATTAGCCATATTATGCTTGTATGATCGATAGAACTACAATTACTATACTCATTACTCTTATTGTTATCAACCTAACTCATATTATTACCCATATTATGCTTATATGATCGATAGAACGACATTTACTATACTTATTACACTTCCTATTATCAATCTAACTTATATTATTGGCCATATTATGCTTATATGATCGATAGAACGACAATTACTACACTTATTACTCTTATTATTGTCAATCTAACTCATATTATTAGCCATATTATGCTTAAATGATCGATAGAACGAAAATTGCTACACTTATTACTCTTATTATTATCAATCTAACTCATATTATTAGCCATATTATGCTTATATGAGCAATAGAACTACAACTACTATACTTATTACTCTTATTATTATCAATCTAACTCATATTATTAACCATATTATGCAGATATGATCGATAGAACGACAATTACTATACTTATTACTTTTATTGTTATCAATCTAACTCATATTATTAGCCATATTATGCTTAAATGATCGATAGAACGATAATTACTATACTTATTACTCTTATTATTATCAATCTAACTCATATTATTAGCCATATTATGCTTATATGATCGATAGAACGACAATTACTATACTTATTACACTCACTATTATCAATCTAACTCATGTTATTAACCATATTATGCAGATATGATCGATAGCACGACATTTACTATACCTATTAATCTTATTATTATCAGCCTAACTCATATTATTAGACGTATTATGCTTATATGATCGACAGAACGACAACTACTATATTTATTACACTCACTGTTATCAATCTAACTCATATTATTAACCATATTATGCAAGTTTGATCGATAGAACGACAATCACTATACATATTAGTCTTATTATTATCAACCTAACTCATATTATTAGCCATATTATGCTTAAATGATCGATAGAACGAGAATTACTATACTCACTACTCTTAGTATTGTCAATCTAACTCATATTATTAGCCATATTATGCTTATATGATCGATAGAACGAGAATTACTATACTCACTACTCTTAGTATTATCAATCTAACTCATATTATTAGCCATATTAAGCTTAAATGATCGATAGAACGACAATTACTGTACCTATTACTCTTATTATTATCAATTTAACTCATATTATTAGCCATATTATGCTTATATGATTGACAGGACGACAATTACTATACTTATTACACTCACTGTTATCAATCTAACTCATATTATTAACCATATTATGCAAATTTGATCGATAGAACGACAATCACTATACATATTAATCTTATTATTATCAACCTAACTCATATTATTAGCCATATTATGCTTAAATGATCGATAGAACGACAATTACTGTACCTATTACTCTTATTATTATCAATTTAACTCATATTATTAGCCATATTATGCTTATATGATTGACAGGACGACAATTACTATACTTATTACACTCACTGTTATCAATCTAACTCATATTATTAACCATATTATGCAAATTTGATCGATAGTACGACAATCACTAAACTCATTACTCTTATTATTATCAATCTAACTCATATTATTAGCCATATTATGCTTATATGATCGATAGAACGACAATTACTATACTTATTACTCTTATTGTTATCAATCTAACTCATATTTTTAGCCATATTATGCTTATATGATCGATAGAACGAGAATTACTATACTCACTACTCTTAGTATTATCAATCTAACTCATATTATTAGCCATATTATGCTTATATGATCGATAGAACGACAATTACTATACTTATTACTCTTATTGTTATCAATCTAACTCATATTGTTAGCCATATTATGCTTATATGATCGATAGAACGAGAATTACTATACTCACTACTCTTAGTATTGTCAATCTAACTCATACTATTAGCCATATTATGCTTATATGATCGATAGAACGAGAATTACTATAGTCACTACTCTTAGTATTATCAATCTAACTCATATTATTAGCCATATTATGCTTGAATGATCGATAGAACGACAATTACTGTACCTATTACTCTTATTATTATCAATTTAACTCATATTATTAGCCATATTATGCTTATATGATTGACAGGACGACAATTACTATACTTATTACACTCACTGTTATCAATCTAACTCATATTATTAACCATATTATGCAAATTTGATCGATAGTACGACAATCACTAAACTCATTACTCTTATTATTATCAATCTAACTCATATTATTAGCCATATTATGCTTATATGATCGATAGAATGAGAATTACTATACTCACTACTCTTAGTATTATCACTCTAACTCATATTATTAGCCATATTATGCTTACATGATCGATAGAACGACAATTACTATACTTATTACTCTTATTGTTATCATTCTAACTCATATTATTAGCCATATTATGCTTAAATGATCGATAGAACGATAATTATTATACTTATTACTCTTATTATTATCAATCCAACTCATATTATTAGCCATATTATGCTTATATGATCGATAGAATGACAATTACTATACTTATTACTCTTATTATTATCAATCTAACTCATATTATTAACCATATTATGCTTATATGATCGATAGAACGACAATTACTATACTTATTACTCTTATTATTATAAATATAACTCATATTATTAGCCATATTATGCTTATATGATCGATAGAACGACAATTACTATACACATTACTCTTACTATTATCAATCTAACTCATATTATTAACCACATTATGCAGATATGATCGATAGAACGAGAATTACTATACTTACTACTCTTAGTATTATCAATCTAACTCATATTATTAGCCATATTATGCTTAAATGATCGATAGAACGACAATTACTGTACCTATTACACTTATTATTATCAATTTAACACATATTATTAGCCATATTATGCTTATATGATTGGCAGGACGACAATTACTATACTTATTACACTCACTGTTATCAATCTAACTCATATTATTAACCATATTATGCAAATTTGATCGATAGAACGACAATCACTAAACTCATTACTCTTATTATTATCAATCTAACTCATATTATTAGCCATATTATGCTTATATGATCGATAGAATGAGAATTACTATACTCATTACTCTTATTATTATCAATGTAACTCATATTATTAACCATATTATGCCGATATGATCGATAGCACGACATTTAATATCATTATTACTCTTATTATTATGAACCTAACTCATATTATTAGCCATATTATGCTTGTATGATCGATAGAACTACAATTACTATACTCATTACTCTTATTGTTATCAACCTAACTCATATTATTACCCATATTATGCTTATATGATCGATAGAACGACATTTACTATACTTATTACACTTCCTATTATCAATCTAACTTATATTATTGGCCATATTATGCTTATATGATCGATAGAACGACAATTACTACACTTATTACTCTTATTATTGTCAATCTAACTCATATTATTAGCCATATTATGCTTAAATGATCGATAGAACGACAATTACTACACTTATTACTCTTATTATTATCAATCTAACTCATATTATTAGCCATATTATGCTTATATGAGCAATAGAACTACAACTACTATACTTATTACTCTTATTATTATCAATCTAACTCATATTATTAACCATATTATGCAGATATGATCGATAGAACGACAATTACTATACTTATTACTTTTATTGTTATCAATCTAACTCATATTATTAGCCATATTATGCTTAAATGATCGATAGAACGATAATTACTATACTTATTACTCTTATTATTATCAATCTAACTCATATTATTAGCCATATTATGCTTATATGATCGATAGAACGACAATTACTATACTTATTACACTCACTATTATCAATCTAACTCATGTTATTAACCATATTATGCAGATATGATCGATAGCACGACATTTACTATACCTATTAATCTTATTATTATCAGCCTAACTCATATTATTAGACGTATTATGCTTATATGATCGACAGAACGACAACTACTATATTTATTACACTCACTGTTATCAATCTAACTCATATTATTAACCATATTATGCAAGTTTGATCGATAGAACGACAATCACTATACATATTAGTCTTATTATTATCAACCTAACTCATATTATTAGCCATATTATGCTTAAATGATCGATAGAACGACAATTACTATACTTATTACTCGTATTATTATCAATCTAACTCATATTATTAACAATATTATGCTTATAATATCGATAGAACGACAATTACTATACTTATTACTGTTATTATTATCAATCTAACTCATATTATTAGCCATATTATGCTTATATGATCGATAGAACGAGAATTACTATACTCACTACTCTTAGTATTATCAATCTAACTCATATTATTAGCCATATTATGCTTATATGATCGATAGAACGAGAATTACTATACTCACTACTCTTAGTATTGTCAATCTAACTCATATTATTAGCCATATTATGCTTAAATGATCGATAGAACTACAATTACTATACCCATTGCTCTTATTATTATCAATCTAACTCATATTATTAGCCATATTATGCTTATATGATCGATAGAATGAGAATTACTATACTCACTACTCTTAGTATTATCACTCTAACTCATATTATTAGCCATATTATGCTTATATGATCGATAGAACGACAATTACTATACTTATTACTCTTATTGTTATCAATCTAACTCATATTTTTAGCCATATTATGCTTATATGATCGATAGAACGAGAATTACTATACTCACTACTCTTAGTATTATCAATCTAACTCATATTATTAGCCATATTATGCTTATATGATCGATAGAACGAGAATTACTATACTCACTACTCTTAGTATTGTCAATCTAACTCATATTATTAGCCATATTATGCTTATATGATCGATAGAACGACAATTACTATACTTATTACTCTTATTGTTATCAATCTAACTCATATTGTTAGCCATATTATGCTTATATGATCGATAGAACGAGAATTACTATACTCACTACTCTTAGTATTGTCAATCTAACTCATATTATTAGCCATATTATGCTTAAATGATCGATAGAACGACAATTACTGTACCTATTACTCTTATTATTATCAATTTAACTCATATTATTAGCCATATTATGCTTATATGATTGACAGGACGACAATTACTATACTTATTACACTCACTGTTATCAATCTAACTCATATTATTAACCATATTATGCAAATTTGATCGATAGTACGACAATCACTAAACTCATTACTCTTATTATTATCAATCTAACTCATATTATTAGCCATATTATGCTTATATGATCGATAGAACGACAATTACTATACTTATTACTCTTATTGTTATCAATCTAACTCATATTTTTAGCCATATTATGCTTATATGATCGATAGAACGAGAATTACTATACTCACTACTCTTAGTATTATCAATCTAACTCATATTATTAGCCATATTATGCTTATATGATCGATAGAACGACAATTACTATACTTATTACTCTTATTGTTATCAATCTAACTCATATTGTTAGCCATATTATGCTTATATGATCGATAGAACGAGAATTACTATACTCACTACTCTTAGTATTGTCAATCTAACTCATACTATTAGCCATATTATGCTTATATGATCGGTAGAACGAGAATTACTATAGTCACTACTCTTAGTATTATCAATCTAACTCATATTATTAGCCATATTATGCTTAAATGATCGATAGAACGACAATTACTGTACCTATTACTCTTATTATTATCAATTTAACTCATATTATTAGCCATATTATGCTTATATGATTGACAGGACGACAATTACTATACTTATTACACTCACTGTTATCAATCTAACTCATATTATTAACCATATTATGCAAATTTGATCGATAGTACGACAATCACTAAACTTATTACTCTTATTATTATCAATCTAACTCATATTATTAGCCATATTATGCTTATATGATCGATAGAATGAGAATTACTATACTCACTACTCTTAGTATTATCACTCTAACTCATATTATTAGCCATATTATGCTTACATGATCGATAGAACGACAATTACTATACTTATTACTCTTATTGTTATCATTCTAACTCATATTATTAGCCATATTATGCTTAAATGATCGATAGAACGATAATTATTATACTTATTACTCTTATTATTATCAATCCAACTCATATTATTAGCCATATTATGCTTATATGATCGATAGAACGACAATTACTATATTTATTACACTCACTATTATCAATCTAACTCATATTATTAACCATATCATGCAGATATGATTGATAGCACGACATTTACTATACCTATTACTCTTATTATTATCAGCCTAACTCATATTATTAGACGTATTATGCTTATATGATCGACAGAACGACAACTACTATATTTATTACACTCACTGTTATCAATCTAACTCATATTATTAACCATATTATGCAAATTTGATCGATAGAACGACAATCACTATACATATTAATCTGATTATTATCAACCTAACTCATATTATTAGCCATATTATGCTTAAATGATCGATAGAACGACAATTACTATACGTATTACTCGTATTATTATCAAACTAACTCATATTATTAACAATATTATGCTTATAATATCGATAGAACGACAATTGCTATACTTATTACTGTCATTATTATCAATCTAACTCATATTATTAGCCATATTATGCTTATATGATCGATAGAACGAGAATTACTATACTCACTACTCTTAGTATTATCAATCTAACTCATATTATTAGCCATATTATGCTTATATGATCGATAGAACGAGAATTACTATACTCACTACTCTTAGTATTGTCAATCTAACTCATATTATTAGCCATATTATGCTTAAATGATCGATAGAACTACAATTACTATACCCATTGCTCTTATTATTATCAATCTAACTCATATTATTAGCCATATTATGCTTATATGATCGATAGAATGAGAATTACTATACTCACTACTCTTAGTATTATCACTCTAACTCATATTATTAGCCATATTATGCTTATATGATCGATAGAACGACAATTACTATACTTATTACTCTTATTGTTATCAATCTAACTCATATTTTTAGCCATATTATGCTTATATGATCGATAGAACGAGAATTACTATACTCACTACTCTTAGTATTATCAATCTAACTCATATTATTAGCCATATTATGCTTATATGATCGATAGAACGAGAATTACTATACTCACTACTCTTAGTATTGTCAATCTAACTCATATTATTAGCCATATTATGCTTATATGATCGATAGAACGACAATTACTATACTTATTACTCTTATTGTTATCAATCTAACTCATATTGTTAGCCATATTATGCTTATATGATCGATAGAACGAGAATTACTATACTCACTACTCTTAGTATTGTCAATCTAACTCATATTATTAGCCATATTATGCTTAAATGATCGATAGAACGACAATTACTGTACCTATTACTCTTATTATTATCAATTTAACTCATATTATTAGCCATATTATGCTTATATGATTGACAGGACGACAATTACTATACTTATTGCACTCACTGTTATCAATCTAACTCATATTATTAAACATATTATGCAAATTTGATCGATAGAACGACAATCACTAAACTCATTACTCTTATTATTATCAATCTAACTCATATTATTAGCCATATTATGCTTATATGATCGATAGAATGAGAATTACTATACTCACTACTCTTAGTATTATCACTCTAACTCATATTATTAGCCATATTATGCTTACATGATCGATAGAACGACAATTACTATACTTATTACTCTTATTGTTATCATTCTAACTCATATTATTAGCCATATTATGCTTAAATGATCGATAGAACGATAATTATTATACTTATTACTCTTATTATTATCAATCTAACTCATATTATTAGCCATATTATGCTTATATGATCGACAGAACGACAACTACTATATTTATTACACTCACTGTTATCAATCTAACTCATATTATTAACCATATTATGCAAATTTGATCGATAGAACGACAATCACTATACATATTAATCTTATTATTATCAACCTAACTCATATTATTAGCCATATTATGCTTAAATGATCGATAGAACGACAATTACTATACGTATTACTCGTATTATTATCAAACTAACTCATATTATTAACAATATTATGCTTATAATATCGATAGAACGACAATTACTATACTTATTACTGTTATTATTATCAATCTAACTCATATTATTAGCCATATTATGCTTATATGATCGATAGAACGAGAATTACTATACTCACTACTCTTAGTATTATCAATCTAACTCATATTATTAGCCATATTATGCTTATATGATCGATAGAACGAGAATTACTATACTCACTACTCTTAGTATTGTCAATCTAACTCATATTATTAGCCATATTATGCTTAAGTGATCGATAGAACTACAATTACTATACCCATTGCTCTTATTATTATCAATCTAACTCATATTATTAGCCATATTATGCTTATATGATCGATAGAACGACAATTACTGTACCTATTACTCTTATTATTATCAATTTAACTCATATTATTAGCCATATTATGCTTATATGATTGACAGGACGACAATTACTATACTTATTACACTCACTGTTATCAATCTAACTCATATTATTAAACATATTATGCAAATTTGATCGATAGAACGACAATCACTAAACTCATTACTCTTATTATTATCAATCTAACTCATATTATTAGCCATATTATGCTTATATGATCGATAGAATGAGAATTACTATACTCACTACTCTTAGTATTATCACTCTAACTCATATTATTAGCCATATTATGCTTACATGATCGATAGAACGACAATTACTATACTTATTACTCTTATTGTTATCATTCTAACTCATATTATTAGCCATATTATGCTTAAATGATCGATAGAACGATAATTATTATACTTATTACTCTTATTATTATCAATCTAACTCATATTATTAGCCATATTATGCTTATATGATCGATAGAACGACAATTACTATATTTATTACACTCGCTATTATCAATCTAACTCATATTATTAACCATATCATGCAGATATGATCGATAGCACGACATTTACTATACCTATTACTCTTATTATTATCAGCCTAACTCATATTATTAGACGTATTATGCTTATATGATCGACAGAACGACAACTACTATATTTATTACACTCACTGTTATCAATCTAACTCATATTATTAACCATATTATGCAAATTTGATCGATAGAACGACAATCACTATACATATTAATCTTATTATTATCAACCTAACTCATATTATTAGCCATATTATGCTTAAATGATCGATAGAACGACAATTACTGTACCTATTACTCTTATTATTATCAATTTAACTCATATTATTAGCCATATTATGCTTATATGATTGACAGGACGACAATTACTATACTTATTACACTCACTGTTATCAATCTAACTCATATTATTAACCATATTATGCAAATTTGATCGATAGAACGACAATCACTAAACTCATTACTCTTATTATTATCAATCTAACTCATATTATTAGCCATATTATGCTTATATGATCGTTAGAATGAGAATTACTATACTCACTACTCTTAGTATTATCACTCTAACTCATATCATTAGCCATATTATGCTTATATGATCCATAGAACGAGGATTACTATACTCACTACTCTTAGTATTATCAATCTAACTCATATTATTAGCCATATTATGCTTATATTATCGATAGATCGACAATTACTATACTTATTACTGTTACTATTATCAATCTAAATCATATTATTAGCCATATTATGCTTAAATGATCGATAGAACGACAATTACTATACTCACTACTCTTAGTATTATCAATCTAACTCATATTATTAGCCATATTATGCTTATATGATCGATAGAACGAGAATTACTATACTCACTACTCTTAGTATTGTCAATCTAACTCATATTATTAGCCATATTATGCTTAAATGATCGATAGAACTACAATTACTATACCCATTGCTCTTATTATTATCAATCTAACTCATATTATTAGCCATATTATGCTTATATGATCGATAGAATGAGAATTACTATACTCACTACTCTTAGTATTATCACTCTAACTCATATTATTAGCCATATTATGCTTATATGATCGATAGAACGACAATTACTATACTTATTACAATTATTGTTATCAATCTAACTCATATTTTTAGCCATATTATGCTTATATGATCGATAGAACGAGAATTACTATACTCACTACTCTTAGTATTATCAATCTAACTCATATTATTAGCCATATTATGCTTATATGATCGATAGAACGAGAATTACTATACTCACTACTCTTAGTATTGTCAATCTAACTCATATTATTAGCCATATTATGCTTATATGATCGATAGAACGACAATTACTATACTTATTACTCTTATTGTTATCAATCTAACTCATATTGTTAGCCATATTATGCTTATATGATCGATAGAACGAGAATTACTATACTCACTACTCTTAGTATTGTCAATCTAACTCATATTATTAGCCATATTATGCTTAAATGATCGATAGAACGACAATTACTGTACCTATTACTCTTATTATTATCAATTTAACTCATATTATTAGCCATATTATGCTTATATGATTGACAGGACGACAATTACTATACTTATTACACTCACTGTTATCAATCTAACTCATATTATTAAACATATTATGCAAATTTGATCGATAGAACGACAATCACTAAACTCATTACTCTTATTATTATCAATCTAACTCATATTATTAGCCATATTATGCTTATATGATCGATAGAATGAGAATTACTATACTCACTACTCTTAGTATTATCACTCTAACTCATATTATTAGCCATATTATGCTTACATGATCGATAGAACGACAATTACTATACTTATTACTCTTATTGTTATCATTCTAACTCATATTATTAGCCATATTATGCTTAAATGATCGATAGAACGATAATTATTATACTTATTACTCTTATTATTATCAATCTAACTCATATTATTAGCCATATTATGCTTATATGATCGATAGAACGACAATTACTATATTTATTACACTCACAATTATCAATCTAACTCATATTATTAACCATATCATGCAGATATGATCGATAGCACGACATTTACTATACCTATTACTCTTATTATTATCAGCCTAACTCATATTATTAGACGTATTATGCTTATATGATCGACAGAACGACAACTACTATATTTATTACACTCACTGTTATCAATCTAACTCATATTATTAACCATATTATGCAAATTTGATCGATAGAACGACAATCACTATACATATTAATCTTATTATTATCAACCTAACTCATACTATTAGCCATATTATGCTTATATGATCGATAGAACGACAATTACTATACTTATTACTCTTATTGTTATCAATCTAACTCATATTGTTAGCCATATTATGCTTATATGATCGATAGAACGAGAATTACTATACTCACTACTCTTAGTATTGTCAATCTAACTCATATTATTAGCCATATTATGCTTATATGATCGATAGAACGAGAATTACTATACTCACTACTCTTAGTATTATCAATCTAACTCATATTATTAGCCATATTATGCTTAAATGATCGATAGAACGACAATTACTGTACCTATTGCTCTTATTATTATCAATTCAACTCATATTATTAGCCATATTATGCTTATATGATTGACAGGACGACAATTACTATACTTATTACACTCACTGTTATCAATCTAACTCATATTATTAACCATATTATGCAAATTTGATCGATAGAACGACAATCACTAAACTCATTACTCTTATTATTATCAATCCAACTCATATTATTAGCCATATTATGCTTATATGATCGATAGAACGACAATGACTATATTTACTACACTCACTATTATCAATCTAACTCATATTATTAACCATATCATGCAGATATGATTGATAGCACGACATTTACTATACCTATTACTCTTATTATTATCAGCCTAACTCATATTATTAGACGTATTATGCTTATATGATCGACAGAACGACAACTACTATATTTATTACACTCACTGTTATCAATCTAACTCATATTATTAACCATATTATGCAAATTTGATCGATAGAACGACAATCACTATACATATTAATCTTATTATTATCAACCTAACTCATATTATTAGCCATATTATGCTTAAATGATCGATAGAACGACAATTACTATACTTATTACTCGTATTATTATCAATCTAACTCATATTATTAACAATATTATGCTTATAATATCGATAGAACGACAAATACTATACTTATTACTCTTATTATTATGAATCTAACTCATATTATTAGCCATATTATGCTTATATGATCGATAGAATGACAATTACTATACTCATTGCTCTTATTATTATCAATCTAACTCATATTGTTAGCCATATTATGCTTATATGATCGATAGAACGAGAATTACTATACTCACTACTCTTAGTATTGTCAATCTAACTCATATTATTAGCCATATTATGCTTAAATGATCGATAGAACGACAATTACTGTACCTATTACTCTTATTATTATCAATTTAACTCATATTATTAGCCATATTATGCTTATATGATTGACAGGACGACAATTACTATACTTATTACACTCACTGTTATCAATCTAACTCATATTATTAAACATATTATGCAAATTTGATCGATAGAACGACAATCACTAAACTCATTACTCTTATTATTATCAATCTAACTCATATTATTAGCCATATTATGCTTATATGATCGATAGAATGAGAATTACTATACTCACTACTCTTAGTATTATCACTCTAACAAATACTATTAGCCATATTATGCTTACATGATCGATAGAACGACAATTACTATACTTATTACTCTTATTGTTATCATTCTAACTCATATTATTAGCCATATTATGCTTAAATGATCGATAGAACGATAATTATTATACTTATTACTCTTATTATTATCAATCTAACTCATATTATTAGCCATATTATGCTTATATGATCGATAGAACGACAATTACTATATTTATTACACTCACTATTATCAATCTAACTCATATTATTAACCATATCATACAGATATGATCGATAGCACGACATTTACTATACCTATTACTCTTATTATTATCAGCCTAACTCATATTATTAGACGTATTATGCTTATATGATCGACAGAACGACAACTACTATATTTATTACACTCACTGTTATCAATCTAACTCATATTATTAACCATATTATGCAAATTTGATCGATAGAACGACAATCACTATACATATTAATCTTATTATTATCAACCTAACTCATATTATTAGCCATATTATGCTTAAATGATCGATAGAACGACAATTACTATACTTATTACTCGTATTATTATCAATCTAACTCATATCATTAGCCATATTATGCTTATATGATCCATAGAACGAGAATTACTATACTCACTACTCTTAGTATTATCAATCTAACTCATATTATTAGCCATATTATGCTTATATTATGGATAGATCGACAATTACTATACTTATTACTGTTACTATTATCAATCTAACTCATATTATTAGCCATATTATGCTTAAATGATCGATAGAACGACAATTACTATACTTATTACTCTTATTATTATCAATCTAACTCATATTATTAGCCATATTATGCTTATATGATCGATAGAATGAGAATTACTATACTCACTACTCTTAGTATTATCAATCTAACTCATATTATTAGCCATATTATGCTTAAATGATCGATAGAACGACAATTACTACACTTATTACTCTTATTATTATCAATCTAACTCATATTATTAGCCATATTATGCTTATATGAGCAATAGAACTACAACTACTATACTTATTACTCTTATTATTATCAATCTAACTCATATTATTAACCATATTATGCAGATATGATCGATAGAACTACAATTACTATACTCATTACTCTTATTGTTATCAATCTAACTCATATTATTAGACATATTATGCTTATATGATCGATAGAACGGCAATTACTATACTTATTACTCTTATTATTATAAATATAACTCATATTATTAGCCATATTATGCTTATATGATCGATAGAACGACAATTACTATACACATTACTCTTACTATTATCAATCTAACTCATATTATTAACCACATTATGCAGATATGATCGATAGAACGAGAATTACTATACTTACTACTCTTAGTATTATCAATCTAACTCATATTATTAGCCATATTATGCTTAAATGATCGATAGAACGACAATTACTGTACCTATTACTCTTATTATTATCAATTTAACACATATTATTAGCCATATTATGCTTATATGATTGACAGGACGACAATTACTATACTTATTACACTCACTGTTATCAATCTAACTCATATTATTAACCATATTATGCAAATTTGATCGATAGAACGACAATCACTAAACTCATTACTCTTATTATTATCAATCTAACTCATATTATTAGCCATATTATGCTTATATGATCGATAGAATGAGAATTACTATACTCATTACTCTTATTATTATCAATGTAACTCATATTATTAACCATATTATGCCGATATGATCGATAGCACGACATTTAATATCATTATTACTCTTATTATTATGAACCTAACTCATATTATTAGCCATATTATGCTTGTATGATCGATAGAACTACAATTACTATACTCATTACTCTTATTGTTATCAACCTAACTCATATTATTACCCATATTATGCTTATATGATCGATAGAACGACATTTACTATACTTATTACACTTCCTATTATCAATCTAACTTATATTATTGGCCATATTATGCTTATATGATCGATAGAACGACAATTACTACACTTATTACTCTTATTATTATCAATCTAACTCATATTATTAGCCATATTATGCTTAAATGATCGATAGAACGACAATTACTACTCTTATTACTCTTATTATTATCAATCTAACTCATATTATTAGCCATATTATGCTTATATGAGCAATAGAACTACAACTACTATACTTATTACTCTTATTATTATCAATCTAACTCATATTATTAACCATATTATGCAGATATGATCGATAGAACGACAATTACTATACTTATTACTTTTATTGGTATCAATCTAACTCATATTATTAGACGTATTATGCTTATATGATCGACAGAACGACAACTACTATATTTATTACACTTACTGTTATCAATCTAACTCATATTATTAACCACATTATGCAGATATGATCGATAGAACGAGAATTACTATACTTACTACTCTTAGTATTATCAATCTAACTCATATTATTAGCCATATTATGCTTAAATGATCGATAGAACGACAATTACTGTACCTATTACTCTTATTATTATCAATTTAACACATATTATTAGCCATATTATGCTTATATGATTGACAGGACGACAATTACTATACTTATTACACTCACTGTTATCAATCTAACTCATATTATTAACCATATTATGCAAATTTGATCGATAGAACGACAATCACTAAACTCATTACTCTTATTATTATCAATCTAACTCATATTATTAGCCATATTATGCTTATATGATCGATAGAATGAGAATTACTATACTCATTACTCTTATTATTATCAATGTAACTCATATTATTAACCATATTATGCCGATATGATCGATAGCACGACATTTAATATCATTATTACTCTTATTATTATGAACCTAACTCATATTATTAGCCATATTATGCTTGTATGATCGATAGAACTACAATTACTATACTCATTACTCTTATTGTTATCAACCTAACTCATATTATTACCCATATTATGCTTATATGATCGATAGAACGACATTTACTATACTTATTACACTTCCTATTATCAATCTAACTTATATTATTGGCCATATTATGCTTATATGATCGATAGAACGACAATTACGACACTTATTACTCTTATTATTATCAATCTAACTCATATTATTAGCCATATTATGCTTAAATGATCGATAGAACGACAATTACTACTCTTATTACTCTTATTATTATCAATCTAACTCATATTATTAGCCATATTATGCTTATATGAGCAATAGAACTACAACTACTATACTTATTACTCTTATTATTATCAATCTAACTCATATTATTAACCATATTATGCAGATATGATCGATAGAACTACAATTACTATACTCATTACTCTTATTGTTATCAATCTAACTCATATTATTAGACATATTATGCTTATATGATCGATAGAACGACAATTACTATACTTATTACTCTTATTATTATAAATATAACTCATATTATTAGCCATATTATGCTTATATGATCGATAGAACGACAATTACTATACACATTACTCTTACTATTATCAATCTAACTCATATTATTAACCACATTATGCAGATATGATCGATAGAACGAGAATTACTATACTTACTACTCTTAGTATTATCAATCTAACTCATATTATTAGCCATATTATGCTTAAATGATCGATAGAACGACAATTACTGTACCTATTACTCTTATTATTATCAATTTAACACATATTATTAGCCATATTATGCTTATATGATTGACAGGACGACAATTACTATACTTATTACACTCACTGTTATCAATCTAACTCATATTATTAACCATATTATGCAAATTTGATCGAAAGAACGACAATCACTAAACTCATTACTCTTATTATTATCAATCCAACTCATATTATTAGCCATATTATGCTTATATGATCGATAGAATGAGAATTACTATACTCATTACTCTTATTATTATCAATGTAACTCATATTATTAACCATATTATGCCGATATGATCGATAGCACGACATTTAATATCATTATTACTCTTATTATTATGAACCTAACTCATATTATTAGCCATATTATGCTTGTATGATCGATAGAACTACAATTACTATACTCATTACTCTTATTGTTATCAACCTAACTCATATTATTACCCATATTATGCTTATATGATCGATAGAACGACATTTACTATACTTATTACACTTCCTATTATCAATCTAACTTATATTATTGGCCATATTATGCTTATATGATCGATAGAACGACAATTACTACACTTATTACTCTTATTATTATCAATCTAACTCATATTATTAGCCATATTATGCTTAAATGATCGATAGAACGACAATTACTGCTCTTATTACTCTTATTATTATCAATCTAACTCATATTATTAGCCATATTATGCTTATATGAGCAATAGAACTACAACTACTATACTTATTACTCTTATTATTATCAATCTAACTCATATTATTAACCATATTATGCAGATATGATCGATAGAACGACAATTACTATACTTATTACTTTTATTGGTATCAATCTAACTCATATTATTAGCCATATTATGCTTAAATGATCGATAGAACGACAATCACTAAACTCATTACTCTTATTATTATCAATCTAACTCATATTATTAGCCATATTATGCTTATATGATCGATAGAATGAGAATTACTATACTCATTACTCTTATTATTATCAATCTAACTCATATTATTAACCATATTATGCAGATATGATCGATAGCACGACATTTACTATACCTATTACTCTTATTATTATCAGCCTAACTCATATTATTAGACGTATTATGCTTATATGATCGACAGAACGACAACTACTATATTTATTACACTCACTGTTATCAATCTAACTCATATTATTAACCATATTATGCAAATTTGATCGATAGAACGACAATCACTATACATATTAGTCTTATTATTATCAACCTAACTCATATTATTAGCCATATTATGCTTAAATGATCGATAGAACGACAATTACTATACTTATTACTCGTATTATTATCAATCTAACTCATATTATTCACAATATTATGCTTATAATATCAATAGAACGACAATTACTATACTTATTACTGTTATTATTATCAATCTAACTCATATTATTAGCCATATTATGCTTAAATGATCGACAGAACGACAACTACTATATTTATTACACTCACTGTTATCAATCTAACTCATATTATTAACCATATTATGCAAATTTGATCGATAGAACGACAATCACTATACATATTAATCTTATTATTATCAACCTAACTCATATTATTAGCCATATTATGCTTAAATGATCGATAGAACGACAATTACTATACGTATTACTCGTATTATTATCAAACTAACTCATATTATTAACAATATTATGCTTATAATATCGATAGAACGACAATTACTATACATATTACTGTCATTATTATCAATCTAACTCATATTATTAGCCATATTATGCAGATATGATCGATAGAACGACAATTACTATACTTATTACTTTTATTGGTATCAATCTAACTCATATTATTAGCCATATTATGCTTATATGATCGATAGAATGAGAATTACTATACTCATTACTCTTATTATTATCAATGTAACTCATATTATTAACCATATTATGCAAATTTGATCGATAGAACGACAATCACTAAACTCATTACTCTTATTATTATCAATCTAACTCATATTATTAGCCATATTATGCTTATATGATCGATAGAATGAGAATTACTATACTCATTACTCTTATTATTATCAATGTAACTCATATTATTAACCATATTATGCCGATATGATCGATAGCACGACATTTAATATCATTATTACTCTTATTATTATGAACCTAACTCATATTATTAGCCATATTATGCTTGTATGATCGATAGAACTACAATTACTATATTCATTACTCTTATTGTTATCAACCTAACTCATATTATTGGCCATATTATGCTTATATGATCGATAGAACGACAATTACTACACTTATTACTCTTATTATTATCAATCTAACTCATATTATTAGCCATATTATGCTTAAATGATCGATAGAACGACAATTACTACTCTTATTACTCTTATTATTATCAATCTAACTCATATTATTAGCCATATTATGCTTATATGAGCAATAGAACTACAACTACTATACTTATTACTCTTATTATTATCAATCTAACTCATATTATTAACCATATTATGCAGATATGATCGATAGAACGACAATTACTATACTTATTACTTTTATTGGTATCAATCTAACTCATATTATCAGCCATATTATGCTTAAATGATCGATAGAACGATAATTACTATACTTATTACTCTTATTATTATCAATCTAACTCATATTATTAGCCATATTATGCTTATATGATCGATAGAACGACAATTACTATACTTATTACACTCACTATTATCAATCTAACTCATATTATTAACCATATTATGCAGATATGATCGATAGCACGACATTTGCTATACCTATTACTCTTATTATTATCAGCCTAACTCATATTATTAGACGTATTATGCTTATATGATCGACAGAACGACAACTACTATATTTATTACACTCACTGTTATCAATCTAACTCATATTATTAACCATATTATGCAAATTTGATCGATAGAACGACAATCACTATACATATTAGTCTTATTATTATCAACCTAACTCATATTATTAGCCATATTATGCTTAAATGATCGATAGAACGACAATTACTATACTTATTACTCGTATTATTATCAATCTAACTCATATTATTAACAATATTATGCTTATAATATCGATAGAACGACAATTACTATACTTATTACTGTTATTATTATCAATCTAACTCATATTATTAGCCATATTATGCTTAAATGATCGATAGAACGACAACTACTATATTTATTACACTCACTGTTATCAATCTAACTCATATTATTAACCATATAATGCAAATTTGATCGATAGAACGAGAATTACTATACTCACTACGCTTAGTATTATCAATCTAACTCATATTATTAGCCATATTATGCTTAAATGATCGATAGAACGACAATTACTGTACCTATTACTCTTATTATTATCAATTTAACACATATTATTAGCCATATTATGCTTATATGATTGACAGGACGACAATTACTATACTTATTACACTCACTGTTATCAATCTAACTCATATTATTAACCATATTATGCAAATTTGATCGATAGAACGACAATCACTATACATATTAGTCTTATTATTATCAACCTAACTCATATTATTAGCCATATTATGCTTATATGATCGATAGAATGAGAATTACTATACTCATTACTCTTATTATTATCAATCTAACTCATATTATTAACCATATTATGCAGATATGATCGATAGCACGACATTTACTATACCTATTACTCTTATTATTATCAGCCTAACTCATATTATTAGACGTATTATGCTTATATGATCGACAGAACGACAACTACTATATTTATTACACTCACTGTTATCAATCTAACTCATATTATTAACCATATTATGCAAATTTGATCGATAGAACGACAATCACTATACATATTAGTCTTATTATTATCAACCTAACTCATATTATTAGCCATATTATGCTTAAATGATCGATAGAACGACAATTACTATACTTATTACTCGTATTATTATCAATCTAACTCATATTATTCACAATATTATGCTTATAATATCGATAGAACGACAATTACTATACTTATTACTGTTATTATTATCAATCTAACTCATATTATTAGCCATATTATGCTTAAATGATCGACAGAACGACAACTACTATATTTATTACACTCACTGTTATCAATCTAACTCATATTATTAACCATATTATGCAAATTTGATCGATAGAACGACAATCACTATACATATTAATCTTATTATTATCAACCTAACTCATATTATTAGCCATATTATGCTTAAATGATCGATAGAACGACAATTACTATACGTATTACTCGTATTATTATCAAACTAACTCATATTATTAACAATATTATGCTTATAATATCGATAGAACGACAATTACTATACTTATTACTGTCATTATTATCAATCTAACTCATATTATTAGCCATATTATGCTTATATGATCGATAGAACGAGAATTACTATACTCACTACTCTTAGTATTATCAATCTAACTCATATTATTAGCCATATTATGCTTATATGATCGATAGAACGAGAATTACTATACTCACTACTCTTAGTATTGTCAATCTAACTCATATTATTAGCCATATTATGCTTAAATGATCGATAGAACTACAATTACTATACCCATTGCTCTTATTATTATCAATCTAACTCATATTATTAGCCATATTATGCTTATATGATCGATAGAATGAGAATTACTATACTCACTACTCTTAGTATTATCACTCTAACTCATATTATTAGCCATATTATGCTTATATGATCGATAGAACGACAATTACTATACTTATTACTCTTATTGTTATCAATCTAACTCATATTTTTAGCCATATTATGCTTATATGATCGATAGAACGAGAATTACTATACTCACTACTCTTAGTATTATCAATCTAACTCATATTATTAGCCATATTATGCTTATATGATCGATAGAACGAGAATTACTATACTCACTACTCTTAGTATTGTCAATCTAACTCATATTATTAGCCATATTATGCTTATATGATCGATAGAACGACAATTACTATACTTATTACTCTTATTGTTATCAATCTAACTCATATTGTTAGCCATATTATGCTTATATGATCGATAGAACGAGAATTACTATACTCACTACTCTTAGTATTGTCAATCTAACTCATATTATTAGCCATATTATGCTTAAATGATCGATAGAACGACAATTACTGTACCTATTACTCTTATTATTATCAATTTAACTCATATTATTAGCCATATTATGCTTATATGATTGACAGGACGACAATTACTATACTTATTGCACTCACTGTTATCAATCTAACTCATATTATTAAACATATTATGCAAATTTGATCGATAGAACGACAATCACTAAACTCATTACTCTTATTATTATCAATCTAACTCATATTATTAGCCATATTATGCTTATATGATCGATAGAATGAGAATTACTATACTCACTACTCTTAGTATTATCACTCTAACTCATATTATTAGCCATATTATGCTTACATGATCGATAGAACGACAATTACTATACTTATTACTCTTATTGTTATCATTCTAACTCATATTATTAGCCATATTATGCTTAAATGATCGATAGAACGATAATTATTATACTTATTACTCTTATTATTATCAATCTAACTCATATTATTAGCCATATTATGCTTATATGATCGACAGAACGACAACTACTATATTTATTACACTCACTGTTATCAATCTAACTCATATTATTAACCATATTATGCAAATTTGATCGATAGAACGACAATCACTATACATATTAATCTTATTATTATCAACCTAACTCATATTATTAGCCATATTATGCTTAAATGATCGATAGAACTACAATTACTATACCCATTGCTCTTATTATTATCAATCTAACTCATATTATTAGCCATATTATGCTTATATGATCGATAGAATGAGAATTACTATACTCACTACTCTTAGTATTATCACTCTAACTCATATTATTAGCCATATTATGCTTATATGATCGATAGAACGACAATTACTATACTTATTACTCTTATTGTTATCAATCTAACTCATATTGTTAGCCATATTATGCTTATATGATCGATAGAACGAGAATTACTATACTCACTACTCTTAGTATTGTCAATCTAACTCATATTATTAGCCATATTATGCTTAAGTGATCGATAGAACTACAATTACTATACCCATTGCTCTTATTATTATCAATCTAACTCATATTATTAGCCATATTATGCTTATATGATCGATAGAACGACAATTACTGTACCTATTACTCTTATTATTATCAAGTTAACTCATATTATTAGCCATATTATGCTTATATGATTGACAGGACGACAATTACTATACTTATTACACTCACTGTTATCAATCTAACTCATATTATTAACCATATTATGCAAATTTGATCGATAGTACGACAATCACTAAACTCATTACTCTTATTATTATCAATCTAACTCATATTATTAGCCATATTATGCTTATATGATCGATAGAACGACAATTACTATACTTATTACTCTTATTGTTATCAATCTAACTCATATTTTTAGCCATATTATGCTTATATGATCGATAGAACGAGAATTACTATACTCACTACTCTTAGTATTATCAATCTAACTCATATTATTAGCCATATTATGGTTATATGATCGATAGAACGACAATTACTATACTTATTACTCTTATTGTTATCAATCTAACTCATATTGTTAGCCATATTATGCTTATATGATCGATAGAACGAGAATTACTATACTCACTACTCTTAGTATTGTCAATCTAACTCATACTATTAGCCATATTATGCTTATATGATCGATAGAACGAGAATTACTATAGTCACTACTCTTAGTATTATCAATCTAACTCATATTATTAGCCATATTATGCTTAAATGATCGATAGAACGACAATTACTGTACCTATTACTCTTATTATTATCAATTTAACTCATATTATTAGCCATATTATGCTTATATGATTGACAGGACGACAATTACTATACTTATTACACTCACTGTTATCAATCTAACTCATATTATTAACCATATTATGCAAATTTGATCGATAGTACGACAATCACTAAACTCATTACTCTTATTATTATCAATCTAACTCATATTATTAGCCATATTATGCTTATATGATCGATAGAATGAGAATTACTATACTCACTACTCTTAGTATTATCACTCTAACTCATATTATTAGCCATACTATGCTTACATGATCGATAGAACGACAATTACTATACTTATTACTCTTATTGTTATCATTCTAACTCATATTATTAGCCATATTATGCTTAAATGATCGATAGAACGATAATTATTATACTTATTACACTCACTATTATCAATCTAACTCATATTATTAGCCATATTATGCTTATATGATCGATAGAATGAGAATTACTATACTCATTACTCTTATTATTATCAATGTAACTCATATTATTAACCATATTATGCCGATATGATCGATAGCACGACATTTAATATCATTATTACTCTTATTATTATGAACCTAACTCATATTATTAGCCATATTATGCTTGTATGATCGATAGAACTACAATTACTATACTCATTACTCTTATTGTTATCAACCTAACTCATATTATTACCCATATTATGCTTATATGATCGATAGAACGACATTTACTATACTTATTACACTTCCTATTATCAATCTAACTTATATTATTGGCCATATTATGCTTATATGATCGATAGAACGACAATTACGACACTTATTACTCTTATTATTATCAATCTAACTCATATTATTAGCCATATTATGCTTAAATGATCGATAGAACGACAATTACTACTCTTATTACTCTTATTATTATCAATCTAACTCATATTATTAGCCATATTATGCTTATATGAGCAATAGAACTACAACTACTATACTTATTACTCTTATTATTATCAATCTAACTCATATTATTAACCATATTATGCAGATATGATCGATAGAACTACAATTACTATACTCATTACTCTTATTGTTATCAATCTAACTCATATTATTAGACATATTATGCTTATATGATCGATAGAACGACAATTACTATACTTATTACTCTTATTATTATAAATATAACTCATATTATTAGCCATATTATGCTTATATGATCGATAGAACGACAATTACTATACACATTACTCTTACTATTATCAATCTAACTCATATTATTAACCACATTATGCAGATATGATCGATAGAACGAGAATTACTATACTTACTACTCTTAGTATTATCAATCTAACTCATATTATTAGCCATATTATGCTTAAATGATCGATAGAACGACAATTACTGTACCTATTACTCTTATTATTATCAATTTAACACATATTATTAGCCATATTATGCTTATATGATTGACAGGACGACAATTACTATACTTATTACACTCACTGTTATCAATCTAACTCATATTATTAACCATATTATGCAAATTTGATCGAAAGAACGACAATCACTAAACTCATTACTCTTATTATTATCAATCTAACTCATATTATTAGCCATATTATGCTTATATGATCGATAGAATGAGAATTACTATACTCATTACTCTTATTATTATCAATGTAACTCATATTATTAACCATATTATGCCGATATGATCGATAGCACGACATTTAATATCATTATTACTCTTATTATTATGAACCTAACTCATATTATTAGCCATATTATGCTTGTATGATCGATAGAACTACAATTACTATACTCATTACTCTTATTGTTATCAACCTAACTCATATTATTACCCATATTATGCTTATATGATCGATAGAACGACATTTACTATACTTATTACACTTCCTATTATCAATCTAACTTATATTATTGGCCATATTATGCTTATATGATCGATAGAACGACAATTACTACACTTATTACTCTTATTATTATCAATCTAACTCATATTATTAGCCATATTATGCTTAAATGATCGATAGAACGACAATTACTGCTCTTATTACTCTTATTATTATCAATCTAACTCATATTATTAGCCATATTATGCTTATATGAGCAATAGAACTACAACTACTATACTTATTACTCTTATTATTATCAATCTAACTCATATTATTAACCATATTATGCAGATATGATCGATAGAACGACAATTACTATACTTATTACTTTTATTGGTATCAATCTAACTCATATTATTAGCCATATTATGCTTAAATGATCGATAGAACGACAATCACTAAACTCATTACTCTTATTATTATCAATCTAACTCATATTATTAGCCATATTATGCTTATATGATCGATAGAATGAGAATTACTATACTCATTACTCTTATTATTATCAATCTAACTCATATTATTAACCATATTATGCAGATATGATCGATAGCACGACATTTACTATACCTATTACTCTTATTATTATCAGCCTAACTCATATTATTAGACGTATTATGCTTATATGATCGACAGAACGACAACTACTATATTTATTACACTCACTGTTATCAATCTAACTCATATTATTAACCATATTATGCAAATTTGATCGATAGAACGACAATCACTATACATATTAGTCTTATTATTATCAACCTAACTCATATTATTAGCCATATTATGCTTAAATGATCGATAGAACGACAATTACTATACTTATTACTCGTATTATTATCAATCTAACTCATATTATTCACAATATTATGCTTATAATATCAATAGAACGACAATTACTATACTTATTACTGTTATTATTATCAATCTAACTCATATTATTAGCCATATTATGCTTAAATGATCGACAGAACGACAACTACTATATTTATTACACTCACTGTTATCAATCTAACTCATATTATTAACCATATTATGCAAATTTGATCGATAGAACGACAATCACTATACATATTAATCTTATTATTATCAACCTAACTCATATTATTAGCCATATTATGCTTAAATGATCGATAGAACGACAATTACTATACGTATTACTCGTATTATTATCAAACTAACTCATATTATTAACAATATTATGCTTATAATATCGATAGAACGACAATTACTATACTTATTACTGTCATTATTATCAATCTAACTCATATTATTAGCCATATTATGCAGATATGATCGATAGAACGACAATTACTATACTTATTACTTTTATTGGTATCAATCTAACTCATATTATTAGCCATATTATGCTTATATGATCGATAGAATGAGAATTACTATACTCATTACTCTTATTATTATCAATGTAACTCATATTATTAACCATATTATGCAAATTTGATCGATAGAACGACAATCACTAAACTCATTACTCTTATTATTATCAATCTAACTCATATTATTAGCCATATTATGCTTATATGATCGATAGAATGAGAATTACTATACTCATTACTCTTATTATTATCAATGTAACTCATATTATTAACCATATTATGCCGATATGATCGATAGCACGACATTTAATATCATTATTACTCTTATTATTATGAACCTAACTCATATTATTAGCCATATTATGCTTGTATGATCGATAGAACTACAATTACTATATTCATTACTCTTATTGTTATCAACCTAACTCATATTATTGGCCATATTATGCTTATATGATCGATAGAACGACAATTACTACACTTATTACTCTTATTATTATCAATCTAACTCATATTATTAGCCATATTATGCTTAAATGATCGATAGAACGACAATTACTACTCTTATTACTCTTATTATTATCAATCTAACTCATATTATTAGCCATATTATGCTTATATGAGCAATAGAACTACAACTACTATACTTATTACTCTTATTATTATCAATCTAACTCATATTATTAACCATATTATGCAGATATGATCGATAGAACGACAATTACTATACTTATTACTTTTATTGGTATCAATCTAACTCATATTATCAGCCATATTATGCTTAAATGATCGATAGAACGATAATTACTATACTTATTACTCTTATTATTATCAATCTAACTCATATTATTAGCCATATTATGCTTATATGATCGATAGAACGACAATTACTATACTTATTACACTCACTATTATCAATCTAACTCATATTATTAACCATATTATGCAGATATGATCGATAGCACGACATTTGCTATACCTATTACTCTTATTATTATCAGCCTAACTCATATTATTAGACGTATTATGCTTATATGATCGACAGAACGACAACTACTATATTTATTACACTCACTGTTATCAATCTAACTCATATTATTAACCATATTATGCAAATTTGATCGATAGAACGACAATCACTATACATATTAGTCTTATTATTATCAACCTAACTCATATTATTAGCCATATTATGCTTAAATGATCGATAGAACGACAATTACTATACTTATTACTCGTATTATTATCAATCTAACTCATATTATTAACAATATTATGCTTATAATATCGATAGAACGACAATTACTATACTTATTACTGTTATTATTATCAATCTAACTCATATTATTAGCCATATTATGCTTAAATGATCGATAGAACGACAACTACTATATTTATTACACTCACTGTTATCAATCTAACTCATATTATTAACCATATAATGCAAATTTGATCGATAGAACGAGAATTACTATACTCACTACGCTTAGTATTATCAATCTAACTCATATTATTAGCCATATTATGCTTAAATGATCGATAGAACGACAATTACTGTACCTATTACTCTTATTATTATCAATTTAACACATATTATTAGCCATATTATGCTTATATGATTGACAGGACGACAATTACTATACTTATTACACTCACTGTTATCAATCTAACTCATATTATTAACCATATTATGCAAATTTGATCGATAGAACGACAATCACTATACATATTAGTCTTATTATTATCAACCTAACTCATATTATTAGCCATATTATGCTTATATGATCGATAGAATGAGAATTACTATACTCATTACTCTTATTATTATCAATCTAACTCATATTATTAACCATATTATGCAGATATGATCGATAGCACGACATTTACTATACCTATTACTCTTATTATTATCAGCCTAACTCATATTATTAGACGTATTATGCTTATATGATCGACAGAACGACAACTACTATATTTATTACACTCACTGTTATCAATCTAACTCATATTATTAACCATATTATGCAAATTTGATCGATAGAACGACAATCACTATACATATTAGTCTTATTATTATCAACCTAACTCATATTATTAGCCATATTATGCTTAAATGATCGATAGAACGACAATTACTATACTTATTACTCGTATTATTATCAATCTAACTCATATTATTCACAATATTATGCTTATAATATCGATAGAACGACAATTACTATACTTATTACTGTTATTATTATCAATCTAACTCATATTATTAGCCATATTATGCTTAAATGATCGACAGAACGACAACTACTATATTTATTACACTCACTGTTATCAATCTAACTCATATTATTAACCATATTATGCAAATTTGATCGATAGAACGACAATCACTATACATATTAATCTTATTATTATCAACCTAACTCATATTATTAGCCATATTATGCTTAAATGATCGATAGAACGACAATTACTATACGTATTACTCGTATTATTATCAAACTAACTCATATTATTAACAATATTATGCTTATAATATCGATAGAACGACAATTACTATACTTATTACTGTCATTATTATCAATCTAACTCATATTATTAGCCATATTATGCTTATATGATCGATAGAACGAGAATTACTATACTCACTACTCTTAGTATTATCAATCTAACTCATATTATTAGCCATATTATGCTTATATGATCGATAGAACGAGAATTACTATACTCACTACTCTTAGTATTGTCAATCTAACTCATATTATTAGCCATATTATGCTTAAATGATCGATAGAACTACAATTACTATACCCATTGCTCTTATTATTATCAATCTAACTCATATTATTAGCCATATTATGCTTATATGATCGATAGAATGAGAATTACTATACTCACTACTCTTAGTATTATCACTCTAACTCATATTATTAGCCATATTATGCTTATATGATCGATAGAACGACAATTACTATACTTATTACTCTTATTGTTATCAATCTAACTCATATTTTTAGCCATATTATGCTTATATGATCGATAGAACGAGAATTACTATACTCACTACTCTTAGTATTATCAATCTAACTCATATTATTAGCCATATTATGCTTATATGATCGATAGAACGAGAATTACTATACTCACTACTCTTAGTATTGTCAATCTAACTCATATTATTAGCCATATTATGCTTATATGATCGATAGAACGACAATTACTATACTTATTACTCTTATTGTTATCAATCTAACTCATATTGTTAGCCATATTATGCTTATATGATCGATAGAACGAGAATTACTATACTCACTACTCTTAGTATTGTCAATCTAACTCATATTATTAGCCATATTATGCTTAAATGATCGATAGAACGACAATTACTGTACCTATTACTCTTATTATTATCAATTTAACTCATATTATTAGCCATATTATGCTTATATGATTGACAGGACGACAATTACTATACTTATTGCACTCACTGTTATCAATCTAACTCATATTATTAAACATATTATGCAAATTTGATCGATAGAACGACAATCACTAAACTCATTACTCTTATTATTATCAATCTAACTCATATTATTAGCCATATTATGCTTATATGATCGATAGAATGAGAATTACTATACTCACTACTCTTAGTATTATCACTCTAACTCATATTATTAGCCATATTATGCTTACATGATCGATAGAACGACAATTACTATACTTATTACTCTTATTGTTATCATTCTAACTCATATTATTAGCCATATTATGCTTAAATGATCGATAGAACGATAATTATTATACTTATTACTCTTATTATTATCAATCTAACTCATATTATTAGCCATATTATGCTTATATGATCGACAGAACGACAACTACTATATTTATTACACTCACTGTTATCAATCTAACTCATATTATTAACCATATTATGCAAATTTGATCGATAGAACGACAATCACTATACATATTAATCTTATTATTATCAACCTAACTCATATTATTAGCCATATTATGCTTAAATGATCGATAGAACTACAATTACTATACCCATTGCTCTTATTATTATCAATCTAACTCATATTATTAGCCATATTATGCTTATATGATCGATAGAATGAGAATTACTATACTCACTACTCTTAGTATTATCACTCTAACTCATATTATTAGCCATATTATGCTTATATGATCGATAGAACGACAATTACTATACTTATTACTCTTATTGTTATCAATCTAACTCATATTGTTAGCCATATTATGCTTATATGATCGATAGAACGAGAATTACTATACTCACTACTCTTAGTATTGTCAATCTAACTCATATTATTAGCCATATTATGCTTAAGTGATCGATAGAACTACAATTACTATACCCATTGCTCTTATTATTATCAATCTAACTCATATTATTAGCCATATTATGCTTATATGATCGATAGAACGACAATTACTGTACCTATTACTCTTATTATTATCAAGTTAACTCATATTATTAGCCATATTATGCTTATATGATTGACAGGACGACAATTACTATACTTATTACACTCACTGTTATCAATCTAACTCATATTATTAACCATATTATGCAAATTTGATCGATAGTACGACAATCACTAAACTCATTACTCTTATTATTATCAATCTAACTCATATTATTAGCCATATTATGCTTATATGATCGATAGAACGACAATTACTATACTTATTACTCTTATTGTTATCAATCTAACTCATATTTTTAGCCATATTATGCTTATATGATCGATAGAACGAGAATTACTATACTCACTACTCTTAGTATTATCAATCTAACTCATATTATTAGCCATATTATGGTTATATGATCGATAGAACGACAATTACTATACTTATTACTCTTATTGTTATCAATCTAACTCATATTGTTAGCCATATTATGCTTATATGATCGATAGAACGAGAATTACTATACTCACTACTCTTAGTATTGTCAATCTAACTCATACTATTAGCCATATTATGCTTATATGATCGATAGAACGAGAATTACTATAGTCACTACTCTTAGTATTATCAATCTAACTCATATTATTAGCCATATTATGCTTAAATGATCGATAGAACGACAATTACTGTACCTATTACTCTTATTATTATCAATTTAACTCATATTATTAGCCATATTATGCTTATATGATTGACAGGACGACAATTACTATACTTATTACACTCACTGTTATCAATCTAACTCATATTATTAACCATATTATGCAAATTTGATCGATAGTACGACAATCACTAAACTCATTACTCTTATTATTATCAATCTAACTCATATTATTAGCCATATTATGCTTATATGATCGATAGAATGAGAATTACTATACTCACTACTCTTAGTATTATCACTCTAACTCATATTATTAGCCATACTATGCTTACATGATCGATAGAACGACAATTACTATACTTATTACTCTTATTGTTATCATTCTAACTCATATTATTAGCCATATTATGCTTAAATGATCGATAGAACGATAATTATTATACTTATTACTCTTATTATTATCAATCCAACTCATATTATTAGCCATATTATGCTTATATGATCGATAGAACGACAATTACTATATTTATTACACTCACTATTATCAATCTAACTCATATTATTAACCATATCATGCAGATATGATTGATAGCACGACATTTACTATACCTATTACTCTTATTATTATCAGCCTAACTCATATTATTAGACGTATTATGCTTATATGATCGACAGAACGACAGCTACTATATTTATTACACTCACTGTTATCAATCTAACTCATATTATTAACCATATTATGCAAATTTGATCAATAGAACGACAATCACTATACATATTAATCTTATTATTATCAACCTAACTCATATTATTAGCCATATTATGCTTAAATGATCGATAGAACGACAATTACTATACGTATTACTCGTATTATTATCAAACTAACTCATATTATTAACAATATTATGCTTATAATATCGATAGAACGACAATTACTATACTTATTACTGTCATTATTATCAATCTAACTCATATTATTAGCCATATTATGCTTATATGATCGATAGAACGAGAATTACTATACTCACTACTCTTAGTATTATCAATCTAACTCATATTATTAGCCATATTATGCTTATATGATCGATAGAACGAGAATTACTATACTCACTACTCTTAGTATTGTCAATCTAACTCATATTATTAGCCATATTATGCTTAAATGATCGATAGAACTACAATTACTATACCCATTGCTCTTATTATTATCAATCTAACTCATATTATTAGCCATATTATGCTTATATGATCGATAGAATGAGAATTACTATACTCACTACTCTTAGTATTATCACTCTAACTCATATTATTAGCCATATTATGCTTATATGATCGATAGAACGACAATTACTATACTTATTACTCTTATTGTTATCAATCTAACTCATATTTTTAGCCATATTATGCTTATATGATCGATAGAACGAGAATTACTATACTCACTACTCTTAGTATTATCAATCTAACTCATATTATTAGCCATATTATGCTTATATGATCGATAGAACGAGAATTACTATACTCACTACTCTTAGTATTGTCAATCTAACTCATATTATTAGCCATATTATGCTTAAGTGATCGATAGAACTACAATTACTATACCCATTGCTCTTATTATTATCAATCTAACTCATATTATTAGCCATATTATGCTTATATGATCGATAGAACGACAATTACTGTACCTATTACTCTTATTATTATCAATTTAACTCATATTATTAGCCATATTATGCTTATATGATTGACAGGACGACAATTACTATACTTATTACACTCACTGTTATCAATCTAACTCATATTATTAAACATATTATGCAAATTTGATCGATAGAACGACAATCACTAAACTCATTACTCTTATTATTATCAATCTAACTCATATTATTAGCCATATTATGCTTATATGATCGATAGAATGAGAATTACTATACTCACTACTCTTAGTATTATCACTCTAACTCATATTATTAGCCATATTATGCTTACATGATCGATAGAACGACAATTACTATACTTATTACTCTTATTGTTATCATTCTAACTCATATTATTAGCCATATTATGCTTAAATGATCGATAGAACGATAATTATTATACTTATTACTCTTATTATTATCAATCTAACTCATATTATTAGCCATATTATGCTTATATGATCGATAGAACGACAATTACTATATTTATTACACTCACTATTATCAATCTAACTCATATTATTAACCATATCATGCAGATATGATCGATAGCACGACATTTACTATACCTATTACTCTTATTATTATCAGCCTAACTCATATTATTAGACGTATTATGCTTATATGATCGACAGAACGACAACTACTATATTTATTACACTCACTGTTATCAATCTAACTCATATTATTAACCATATTATGCAAATTTGATCGATAGAACGACAATCACTATACATATTAATCTTATTATTATCAACCTAACTCATATTATTAGCCATATTATGCTTAAATGATCGATAGAACGACAATTACTGTACCTATTACTCTTATTATTATCAATTTAACTCATATTATTAGCCATATTATGCTTATATGATTGACAGGACGACAATTACTATACTTATTACACTCACTGTTATCAATCTAACTCATATTATTAACCATATTATGCAAATTTGATCGATAGAACGACAATCACTAAACTCATTACTCTTATTATTATCAATCTAACTCATATTATTAGCCATATTATGCTTATATGATCGTTAGAATGAGAATTACTATACTCACTACTCTTAGTATTATCACTCTAACTCATATCATTAGCCATATTATGCTTATATGATCCATAGAACGAGGATTACTATACTCACTACTCTTAGTATTATCAATCTAACTCATATTATTAGCCATATTATGCTTATATTATCGATAGATCGACAATTACTATACTTATTACTGTTACTATTATCAATCTAAATCATATTATTAGCCATATTATGCTTAAATGATCGATAGAACGACAATTACTATACTCACTACTCTTAGTATTATCAATCTAACTCATATTATTAGCCATATTATGCTTATATGATCGATAGAACGAGAATTACTATACTCACTACTCTTAGTATTGTCAATCTAACTCATATTATTAGCCATATTATGCTTAAATGATCGATAGAACGACAATTACTGTACCTATTACTCTTATTATTATCAATTTAACTCATATTATTAGCCATATTATGCTTATATGATTGACAGGACGACAATTACTATACTTATTACACTCACTGTTATCAATCTAACTCATATTATTAAACATATTATGCAAATTTGATCGATAGAACGACAATCACTAAACTCATTACTCTTATTATTATCAATCTAACTCATATTATTAGCCATATTATGCTTATATGATCGATAGAATGAGAATTACTATACTCACTACTCTTAGTATTATCACTCTAACTCATATTATTAGCCATATTATGCTTACATGATCGATAGAACGACAATTACTATACTTATTACTCTTATTGTTATCATTCTAACTCATATTATTAGCCATATTATGCTTAAATGATCGATAGAACGATAATTATTATAATTATTACTCTTATTATTATCAATCTAACTCATATTATTAGCCATATTATGCTTATATGATCGATAGAACGACAATTACTATATTTATTACACTCACAATTATCAATCTAACTCATATTATTAACCATATCATGCAGATATGATCGATAGCACGACATTTACTATACCTATTACTCTTATTATTATCAGCCTAACTCATATTATTAGACGTATTATGCTTATATGATCGACAGAACGACAACTACTATATTTATTACACTCACTGTTATCAATCTAACTCATATTATTAACCATATTATGCAAATTTGATCGATAGAACGACAATCACTATACATATTAATCTTATTATTATCAACCTAACTCATATTATTAGCCATATTATGCTTAAATGATCGATAGAACGACAATTACTGTACCTATTACTCTTATTATTATCAATTTAACTCATATTATTAGCCATATTATGCTTATATGATTGACAGGACGACAATTACTATACTTATTACACTCACTGTTATCAATCTAACTCATATTATTAACCATATTATGCAAATTTGATCGATAGAACGACAATCACTAAACTCATTACTCTTATTATTATCAATCTAACTCATATTATTAGCCATATTATGCTTATATGATCGTTAGAATGAGAATTACTATACTCACTACTCTTAGTATTATCACTCTAACTCATATCATTAGCCATATTATGCTTATATGATCGATAGAATGACAATTACTGTACTCATTGCTCTTATTATTAACAAACTAACTCATATTATTAGCCATATTATGCTTATATGATCGATAGAATGAGAATTACTATACTCACTACTCTTAGTATTATCACTCTAACTCATATTATTAGCCATATTATGCTTATATGATCGATAGAACGACAATTACTATACTTATTACTCTTATTGTTATCAATCTAACTCATATTATTAGCCATATTATGCTTATATGAGCAATAGAACTACAACTACTATACTTATTACTCTTATTATTATCAATCTAACTCATATTATTAACCATATTATGCAGATATGATCGATAGAACTACAATTACTATACTCATTACTCTTATTGTTATCAATCTAACTCATATTATTAGACATATTATGCTTATATGATCGATAGAACGACAATTACTATACTTATTACTCTTATTATTATAAATATAACTCATATTATTAGCCATATTATGCTTATATGATCGATAGAACGACAATTACTATACACATTACTCTTACTATTATCAATCTAACTCATATTATTAACCACATTAAGCAGATATGATCGATAGATCGAGAATTACTATACTTACTACTCTTAGTATTATCAATCTAACTCATATTATTAGCCATATTATGCTTAAATGATCGATAGAACGACAATTACTGTACCTATTACTCTTATTATTATCAATTTAACACATATTATTAGCCATATTATGCTTATATGATTGACAGGACGACAATTACTATACTTATTACACTCACTGTTATCAATCTAACTCATATTATAAACCATATTATGCAAATTTGATCGATAGAACGACAATCACTAAACTCATTACTCTTATTATTATCAATCTAACTCATATTATTAGCCATATTATGCTTATATGATCGATAGAACGACAATTACTATACTTATTACTCTTATTGTTATCAATCTAACTCATATTGTTAGCCATATTATGCTTATATGATCGATAGAACGAGAATTACTATACTCACTACTCTTAGTATTGTCAATCTAACTCATATTATTAGCCATATTATGCTTATATGATCGATAGAACGAGAATTACTATACTCACTACTCTTAGTATTATCAATCTAACTCATATTATTAGCCATATTATGCTTAAATGATCGATAGAACGACAATTACTGTACCTATTGCTCTTATTATTATCAATTCAACTCATATTATTAGCCATATTATGCTTATATGATTGACAGGACGACAATTACTATACTTATTACACTCACTGTTATCAATCTAACTCATATTATTAACCATATTATGCAAATTTGATCGATAGAACGACAATCACTAAACTCATTACTCTTATTATTATCAATCCAACTCATATTATTAGCCATATTATGCTTATATGATCGATAGAACGACAATTACTATATTTACTACACTCACTATTATCAATCTAACTCATATTATTAACCATATCATGCAGATATGATTGATAGCACGACATTTACTATACCTATTACTCTTATTATTATCAGCCTAACTCATATTATTAGACGTATTATGCTTATATGATCGACAGAACGACAACTACTATATTTATTACACTCACTGTTATCAATCTAACTCATATTATTAACCATATTATGCAAATTTGATCGATAGAACGACAATCACTATACATATTAATCTTATTATTATCAACCTAACTCATATTATTAGCCATATTATGCTTAAATGATCGATAGAACGACAATTACTATACTTATTACTCGTATTATTATCAATCTAACTCATATTATTAACAATATTATGCTTATAATATCGATAGAACGACAATTACTATACTTATTACTCTTATTATTATGAATCTAACTCATATTATTAGCCATATTATGCTTATATGATCGATAGAATAACAATTACTATACTCATTGCTCTTATTATTATCAATCTAACTCATATTGTTAGCCATATTATGCTTATATGATCGATAGAACGAGAATTACTATACTCACTACTCTTAGTATTGTCAATCTAACTCATATTATTAGCCATATTATGCTTAAATGATCGATAGAACGACAATTACTGTACCTATTACTCTTATTATTATCAATTTAACTCATATTATTAGCCATATTATGCTTATATGATTGACAGGACGACAATTACTATACTTATTACACTCACTGTTATCAATCTAACTCATATTATTAAACATATTATGCAAATTTGATCGATAGAACGACAATCACTAAACTCATTACTCTTATTATTATCAATCTAACTCATATTATTAGCCATATTATGCTTATATGATCGATAGAATGAGAATTACTATACTCACTACTCTTAGTATTATCACTCTAACAAATACTATTAGCCATATTATGCTTACATGATCGATAGAACGACAATTACTATACTTATTACTCTTAGTATTGTCAATCTAACTCATATTATTAGCCATATTATGCTTATATGATCGATAGAACGACAATTACTATACACATTACTCTTACTATTATCAATCTAACTCATATTATTAACCACATTAAGCAGATATGATCGATAGATCGAGAATTACTATACTTACTACTCTTAGTATTATCAATCTAACTCATATTATTAGCCATATTATGCTTAAATGATCGATAGAACGACAATTACTGTACCTATTACTCTTATTATTATCAATTTAACACATATTATTAGCCATATTATGCTTATATGATTGACAGGACGACAATTACTATACTTATTACACTCACTGTTATCAATCTAACTCATATTATAAACCATATTATGCAAATTTGATCGATAGAACGACAATCACTAAACTCATTACTCTTATTATTATCAATCTAACTCATATTATTAGCCATATTATGCTTATATGATCGATAGAACGACAATTACTATACTTATTACTCTTATTGTTATCAATCTAACTCATATTGTTAGCCATATTATGCTTATATGATCGATAGAACGAGAATTACTATACTCACTACTCTTAGTATTGTCAATCTAACTCATATTATTAGCCATATTATGCTTATATGATCGATAGAACGAGAATTACTATACTCACTACTCTTAGTATTATCAATCTAACTCATATTATTAGCCATATTATGCTTAAATGATCGATAGAACGACAATTACTGTACCTATTGCTCTTATTATTATCAATTCAACTCATATTATTAGCCATATTATGCTTATATGATTGACAGGACGACAATTACTATACTTATTACACTCACTGTTATCAATCTAACTCATATTATTAACCATATTATGCAAATTTGATCGATAGAACGACAATCACTAAACTCATTACTCTTATTATTATCAATCCAACTCATATTATTAGCCATATTATGCTTATATGATCGATAGAACGACAATTACTATATTTACTACACTCACTATTATCAATCTAACTCATATTATTAACCATATCATGCAGATATGATTGATAGCACGACATTTACTATACCTATTACTCTTATTATTATCAGCCTAACTCATATTATTAGACGTATTATGCTTATATGATCGACAGAACGACAACTACTATATTTATTACACTCACTGTTATCAATCTAACTCATATTATTAACCATATTATGCAAATTTGATCGATAGAACGACAATCACTATACATATTAATCTTATTATTATCAACCTAACTCATATTATTAGCCATATTATGCTTAAATGATCGATAGAACGACAATTACTATACTTATTACTCGTATTATTATCAATCTAACTCATATTATTAACAATATTATGCTTATAATATCGATAGAACGACAATTACTATACTTATTACTCTTATTATTATGAATCTAACTCATATTATTAGCCATATTATGCTTATATGATCGATAGAATGACAATTACTATACTCATTGCTCTTATTATTATCAATCTAACTCATATTGTTAGCCATATTATGCTTATATGATCGATAGAACGAGAATTACTATACTCACTACTCTTAGTATTGTCAATCTAACTCATATTATTAGCCATATTATGCTTAAATGATCGATAGAACGACAATTACTGTACCTATTACTCTTATTATTATCAATTTAACTCATATTATTAGCCATATTATGCTTATATGATTGACAGGACGACAATTACTATACTTATTGCACTCACTGTTATCAATCTAACTCATATTATTAAACATATTATGCAAATTTGATCGATAGAACGACAATCACTAAACTCATTACTCTTATTATTATCAATCTAACTCATATTATTAGCCATATTATGCTTATATGATCGATAGAATGAGAATTACTATACTCACTACTCTTAGTATTATCACTCTAACAAATACTATTAGCCATATTATGCTTACATGATCGATAGAACGACAATTACTATACTTATTACTCTTAGTATTGTCAATCTAACTCATATTATTAGCCATATTATGCTTATATGATCGATAGAACGACAATTACTATACACATTACTCTTACTATTATCAATCTAACTCATATTATTAACCACATTAAGCAGATATGATCGATAGATCGAGAATTACTATACTTACTACTCTTAGTATTATCAATCTAACTCATATTATTAGCCATATTATGCTTAAATGATCGATAGAACGACAATTACTGTACCTATTACTCTTATTATTATCAATTTAACACATATTATTAGCCATATTATGCTTATATGATTGACAGGACGACAATTACTATACTTATTACACTCACTGTTATCAATCTAACTCATATTATAAACCATATTATGCAAATTTGATCGATAGAACGACAATCACTAAACTCATTACTCTTATTATTATCAATCTAACTCATATTATTAGCCATATTATGCTTATATGATCGATAGAACGACAATTACTATACTTATTACTCTTATTGTTATCAATCTAACTCATATTGTTAGCCATATTATGCTTATATGATCGATAGAACGAGAATTACTATACTCACTACTCTTAGTATTGTCAATCTAACTCATATTATTAGCCATATTATGCTTATATGATCGATAGAACGAGAATTACTATACTCACTACTCTTAGTATTATCAATCTAACTCATATTATTAGCCATATTATGCTTAAATGATCGATAGAACGACAATTACTGTACCTATTGCTCTTATTATTATCAATTCAACTCATATTATTAGCCATATTATGCTTATATGATTGACAGGACGACAATTACTATACTTATTACACTCACTGTTATCAATCTAACTCATATTATTAACCATATTATGCAAATTTGATCGATAGAACGACAATCACTAAACTCATTACTCTTATTATTATCAATCCAACTCATATTATTAGCCATATTATGCTTATATGATCGATAGAACGACAATTACTATATTTACTACACTCACTATTATCAATCTAACTCATATTATTAACCATATCATGCAGATATGATTGATAGCACGACATTTACTATACCTATTACTCTTATTATTATCAGCCTAACTCATATTATTAGACGTATTATGCTTATATGATCGACAGAACGACAACTACTATATTTATTACACTCACTGTTATCAATCTAACTCATATTATTAACCATATTATGCAAATTTGATCGATAGAACGACAATCACTATACATATTAATCTTATTATTATCAACCTAACTCATATTATTAGCCATATTATGCTTAAATGATCGATAGAACGACAATTACTATACTTATTACTCGTATTATTATCAATCTAACTCATATTATTAACAATATTATGCTTATAATATCGATAGAACGACAAATACTATACTTATTACTCTTATTATTATGAATCTAACTCATATTATTAGCCATATTATGCTTATATGATCGATAGAATGACAATTACTATACTCATTGCTCTTATTATTATCAATCTAACTCATATTGTTAGCCATATTATGCTTATATGATCGATAGAACGAGAATTACTATACTCACTACTCTTAGTATTGTCAATCTAACTCATATTATTAGCCATATTATGCTTAAATGATCGATAGAACGACAATTACTGTACCTATTACTCTTATTATTATCAATTTAACTCATATTATTAGCCATATTATGCTTATATGATTGACAGGACGACAATTACTATACTTATTACACTCACTGTTATCAATCTAACTCATATTATTAAACATATTATGCAAATTTGATCGATAGAACGACAATCACTAAACTCATTACTCTTATTATTATCAATCTAACTCATATTATTAGCCATATTATGCTTATATGATCGATAGAATGAGAATTACTATACTCACTACTCTTAGTATTATCACTCTAACAAATACTATTAGCCATATTATGCTTACATGATCGATAGAACGACAATTACTATACTTATTACTCTTATTGTTATCATTCTAACTCATATTATTAGCCATATTATGCTTAAATGATCGATAGAACGATAATTATTATACTTATTACTCTTATTATTATCAATCTAACTCATATTATTAGCCATATTATGCTTATATGATCGATAGAACGACAATTACTATATTTATTACACTCACTATTATCAATCTAACTCATATTATTAACCATATCATACAGATATGATCGATAGCACGACATTTACTATACCTATTACTCTTATTATTATCAGCCTAACTCATATTATTAGACGTATTATGCTTATATGATCGACAGAACGACAACTACTATATTTATTACACTCACTGTTATCAATCTAACTCATATTATTAACCATATTATGCAAATTTGATCGATAGAACGACAATCACTATACATATTAATCTTATTATTATCAACCTAACTCATATTATTAGCCATATTATGCTTAAATGATCGATAGAACGACAATTACTATACTTATTACTCGTATTATTATCAATCTAACTCATATCATTAGCCATATTATGCTTATATGATCCATAGAACGAGAATTACTATACTCACTACTCTTAGTATTATCAATCTAACTCATATTATTAGCCATATTATGCTTATATTATCGATAGATCGACAATTACTATACTTATTACTGTTACTATTATCAATCTAACTCATATTATTAGCCATATTATGCTTAAATGATCGATAGAACGACAATTACTATACTTATTACTCTTATTATTATCAATCTAACTCATATTATTAGCCATATTATGCTTATATGATCGATAGAATGAGAATTACTATACTCACTACTCTTAGTATTATCACTCTAACTCATATTATTAGCCATATTATGCTTATATGATCGATAGAACGACAATTACTATACATATTACTCTTATTGTTATCAATCTAACTCATATTATTAGCCATATTATGCTTATATGTTCGATAGAACGAGAATTACTATACTCACTACTCTTAGTATTATCAATCTAACTCATATTATTAGCCATATTATGCTTAAATGATCGATAGAACGACAATTACTACACTTATTACTCTTATTATTATCAATCTAACTCATATTATTAGCCATATTATGCTTATATGAGCAATAGAACTACAACTACTATACTTATTACTCTTATTATTATCAATCTAACTCATATTATTAACCATATTATGCAGATATGATCGATAGAACTACAATTACTATACTCATTACTCTTATTGTTATCAATCTAACTCATATTATTAGACATATTATGCTTATATGATCGATAGAACGACAATTACTATACTTATTACTCTTATTATTATAAATATAACTCATATTATTAGCCATATTATGCTTATATGATCGATAGAACGACAATTACTATACACATTACTCTTACTATTATCAATCTAACTCATATTATTAACCACATTATGCAGATATGATCGATAGAACGAGAATTACTATACTTACTACTCTTAGTATTATCAATCTAACTCATATTATTAGCCATATTATGCTTAAATGATCGATAGAACGACAATTACTGTACCTATTACTCTTATTATTATCAATTTAACACATATTATTAGCCATATTATGCTTATATGATTGACAGGACGACAATTACTATACTTATTACACTCACTGTTATCAATCTAACTCATATTATTAACCATATTATGCAAATTTGATCGATAGAACGACAATCACTAAACTCATTACTCTTATTATTATCAATCTAACTCATATTATTAGCCATATTATGCTTATATGATCGATAGAATGAGAATTACTATACTCATTACTCTTATTATTATCAATGTAACTCATATTATTAACCATATTATGCCGATATGATCGATAGCACGACATATAATATCATTATTACTCTTATTATTATGAACCTAACTCATATTATTAGCCATATTATGCTTGTATGATCGATAGAACTACAATTACTATACTCATTACTCTTATTGTTATCAACCTAACTCATATTATTACCCATATTATGCTTATATGATCGATAGAACGACATTTACTATACTTATTACACTTCCTATTATCAATCTAACTTATATTATTGGCCATATTATGCTTATATGATCGATAGAACGACAATTACTACACTTATTACTCTTATTATTATCAATCTAACTCATATTATTAGCCATATTATGCTTAAATGATCGATAGAACGACAATTACTACTCTTATTACTCTTATTATTATCAATCTAACTCATATTATTAGCCATATTATGCTTATATGAGCAATAGAACTACAACTACTATACTTATTACTCTTATTGTTATCAATCTAACTCATATTATTAGCCATATTATGCTTAAATGATCGATAGAACGATAATTACTATACTTATTACTCTTATTATTATCAATCTAAATCATATTATTAGCCATATTATGCTTATATGATCGATAGAACGACAATTACTATACTTATTACACTCACTATTATCAATCTAACTCATATTATTAACCATATTATGCAGATATGATCGGTAGCACGACATTTAGTATACCTATTACTCTTATTATTATCAGCCTAACTCATATTATTAGACGTATTATGCTTATATGATCGACAGAACGACAACTACTATATTTATTACACTTACTGTTATCAATCTAACTCATATTATTAACCACATTATGCAGATATGATCGATAGAACGAGAATTACTATACTTACTACTCTTAGTATTATCAATCTAACTCATATTATTAGCCATATTATGCTTAAATGATCGATAGAACGACAATTACTGTACCTATTACTCTTATTATTATCAATTTAACACATATTATTAGCCATATTATGCTTATATGATTGACAGGACGACAATTACTATACTTATTACACTCACTGTTATCAATCTAACTCATATTATTAACCATATTATGCAAATTTGATCGATAGAACGACAATCACTAAACTCATTACTCTTATTATTATCAATCTAACTCATATTATTAGCCATATTATGCTTATATGATCGATAGAATGAGAATTACTATACTCATTACTCTTATTATTATCAATCTAACTCATATTATTAACCATATTATGCAGATATGATCGATAGCACGACATTTACTATACCTATTACTCTTATTATTATCAGCCTAACTCATATTATTAGACGTATTATGCTTATATGATCGACAGAACGACAACTACTATATTTATTACACTCACTGTTATCAATCTAACTCATATTATTAACCATATTATGCAAATTTGATCGATAGAACGACAATCACTATACATATTAGTCTTATTATTATCAACCTAACTCATATTATTAGCCATATTATGCTTAAATGATCGATAGAACGACAATTACTATACTTATTACTCGTATTATTATCAATCTAACTCATATTATTCACAATATTATGCTTATAATATCGATAGAACGACAATTACTATACTTATTACTGTTATTATTATCAATCTAACTCATATTATTAGCCATATTATGCTTAAATGATCGATAGAACGACAACTACTATATTTATTACACTCACTGTTATCAATCTAACTCATATTATTAACCATATTATGCAAATTTGATCGATAGAACGACAATCACTATACATATTAGTCTTATTATTATCAACCTAACTCATATTATTAGCCATATTATGCTTAAATGATCGATAGAACGACAATTACTATACTTATTACTCGTATTATTATCAATCTAACTCGTATTATTAACAATATTATGCTTATAATATCGATAGAACGACAATTACTATACTCACTACTCTTAGTATTATCAATCCAACTCATATTATCAGCCATATTATGCTTATATGATCGATAGAACGACAATTACTATACTTATTACTCTTATTGTTATCAATCTAACTCATATTGTTAGCCATATTATGCTTATATGATCGATAGAACGAGAATTACTATACTCACTACTCTTAGTATTGTCAATCTAACTCATATTATTAGCCATATTATGCTTATATGATCGATAGAACGAGAATTACTATACTCACTACTCTTAGTATTATCAATCTAACTCATATTATTAGCCATATTATGCTTATATCATCGAAAGAATGAGAATTACTATACTCACTACTCTTAGTATTATCACTCTAACTCATATTATTAGCCATATTATGCTTAAATGATCGATAGAACTACAATTACTATACTCATTGCTCTTATTATTATCAATCTAACTCATATTATTAGCCATATTATGCTTATATGATCGATAGAATGAGAATTACTATACTCACTACTCTTAGTATTATCACTCTAACTCGTATTATTAGCCATATTATGCTTATATGATCGATAGAACGACAATTACTATACTTATTACTCTTATTGTTATCAATCTAACTCATATTATTAGCCATATTATGCTTAAATGATCAATAGAACGACAATTACTGTACCTATTACTCTTATTATTATCAATTTAACTCATATTATTAGCCATATTATGCTTATATGATTGACAGGACGACAATTACTATACTTATTACACTCACTGTTATCAATCTAACTCATATTATTAACCATATTATGCAAATTTGATCGATAGAACAACAATCACTAAACTCATTACTCTTATTATTATCAATCTAACTCATATTATTAGCCATATTATGCTTATATTATCGATAGAACGACAATTACTATACTTATCACTCTTATTATTATGAATCTAACTCATATTATTAGCCATATTATGCTTATATGATCGATAGAATGACAATTACTATACTCATTGCTCTTATTATTATCAATCTAACTCATATTATTAGCCATATTATGCTTATATGATCGATAGAACGAGAATTACTATACTCACTACTCTTAGTATTATCAATCTAACTCATATTATTAGCCATATTATGCTTATATGATCGATAGAACGACAATTACTATACTTATTACTCTTATTGTTATCAATCTAACTCATATTGTTAGCCATATTATGCTTATATGATCGATAGAACGAGAATTACTATACTCACTACTCTTAGTATTGTCAATCTAACTCATATTATTAGCCATATTATGCTTATATGATCGATAGAACGAGAATTACTATACTCACTACTCTTAGTATTATCAATCTAACTCATATTATTAGCCATATTATGCTTAAATGATCGATAGAACGACAATTACTGTACCTATTACTCTTATTATTATCAATTTAACTCATATTATTAGCCATATTATGCTTATATGATTGACAGGACGACAATTACTATACTTATTACACTCACTGTTATCAATCTAACTCATATTATTAACCATATTATGCAAATTTGATCGATAGAACGACAATCACTAAACTCATTATTCTTATTGTTATCAATCTAACTCATATCATTAGCCATATTATGCTTATATGATCCATAGAACGAGAATTACTATACTCACTACTCTTAGTATTATCAATCTAACTCATATTATTAGCCATATTATGCTTATATTATCGATAGATCGACAATTACTATACTTATTACTGTTACTATTATCAATCTAACTCATATTATTAGCCATATTATGCTTAAATGATCGATAGAACGACAATTACTATACTTATTACTCTTATTATTATCAATCTAACTCATATTATTAGCCATATTATGCTTATATGATCGATAGAATGAGAATTACTATACTCACTACTCTTAGTATTATCACTCTAACTCATATTATTAGCCATATTATGCTTATATGATCGATAGAACGACAATTACTATACTTATTATTCTTATTGTTATCAATCTAACTCATATTTTTAGCCATATTATGCTTATATGATCGATAGAACGAGAATTACTATACTCACTACACTTAGTATTATCAATCTAACTCATATTATTAGCCATATTATGCTTATATGATCGATAGAACGACAATTACTATACTTATTACTCTTATTGTTATCAATCTAACTCATATTGTTAGCCATATTATGCTTATATGATCGATAGAACGAGAATTACTATACTCACTACACTTAGTATTGTCAATCTAACTCATATTATTAGCCATATTATGCTTAAATGATCGATAGAACGACAACTACTATATTTATTACACTCACTGTTATCAATCTAACTCATATTATTAACCATATTATGCAAATTTGATCGATAGAACGACAATCACTATACATATTAGTCTTATTATTATCAACCTAACTCATATTATTAGCCATATTATGCTTAAATGATCGATAGAACGACAATTACTATACTTATTACTCGTATTATTATCAATCTAACTCGTATTATTAACAATATTATGCTTATAATATCGATAGAACGACAATTACTATACTCACTACTCTTAGTATTATCAATCCAACTCATATTATTAGCCATATTATGCTTATATGATCGATAGAACGACAATTACTATACTTATTACTCTTATTGTTATCAATCTAACTCATATTGTTAGCCATATTATGCTTATATGATCGATAGAACGAGAATTACTATACTCACTACTCTTAGTATTGTCAATCTAACTCATATTATTAGCCATATTATGCTTATATGATCGATAGAACGAGAATTACTATACTCACTACTCTTAGTATTATCACTCTAACTCATATTATTAGCCATATTATGCTTATATGATCGATAGAACGACAATTACTATACTTATTACTCTTATTGTTATCAATCTAACTCATATTTTTAGCCATATTATGCTTATATGATCGATAGAACGAGAATTACTATACTCACTACTCTTAGTATTATCAATCTAACTCATATTATTAGCCATATTATGCTTATATGATCGATAGAACGACAATTACTATACTTATTACTCTTATTGTTATCAATCTAACTCATATTGTTAGCCATATTATGCTTATATGATCGATAGAACGAGAATTACTATACTCACTACTCTTAGTATTGTCAATCTAACTCATATTATTAGCCATATTATGCTTATATGATCGATAGAACGACAATTACTGTACCTATTACTCTTATTATTATCAATTTAACTCATATTATTAGCCATATTATGCTTATATGATTGACAGGACGACAATTACTATACTTATTACACTCACTGTTATCAATCTAACTCATATTATTAACCATATTATGCAAATATGATCGATAGAACGACAATCACTAAACTCATTATTCTTATTATTATCAATCTAACTCATATTATTAGCCATATTATGCTTATATGATCGTTAGAATGAGAATTACTATACTCACTACTCTTAGTATTATCACTCTAACTCATATTATTAGCCATATTATGCTTATATGATCGATAGAACGACAATTACTATACTTATTACTCTTATTGTTATCAATCTAACTCATATCATTAGCCATATTATGCTTATATGATCCATAGAACGAGAATTACTATACTCACTACTCTTAGTATTATCAATCTAACTCATATTATTAGCCATATTATGCTTATATTATCGATAGATCGACAATTACTATACTTATTACTGTTACTATTATCAATCTAACTCATATTATTAGCCATATTATGCTTAAATGATCGATAGAACGACAATTACTATACTTATTACTCTTATTATTATCAATCTAACTCATATTATTAGCCATATTATGCTTATATGATCGATAGAATGAGAATTACTATACTCACTACTCTTAGTATTATCACTCTAACTCATATTATTAGCCATATTATGCTTATATGATCGATAGAACGACAATTACTATACTTATTATTCTTATTGTTATCAATCTAACTCATATTTTTAGCCATATTATGCTTATATGATCGATAGAACGAGAATTACTATACTCACTACACTTAGTATTATCAATCTAACTCATATTATTAGCCATATTATGCTTATATGATCGATAGAACGACAATTACTATACTCATTACTCTTATTGTTATCAACCTAACTCATATTATTACCCATATTATGCTTATATGATCGATAGAACGACATTTACTATACTTATTACACTTCCTATTATCAATCTAACTTATATTATTGGCCATATTATGCATATATGATCGATAGAACGACAATTACTACACTTATTACTCTTATTATTATCAATCTAACTCATATTATTAGCCATATTATGCTTAAATGATCGATAGAACGACAATTACTACACTTATTACTCTTATTATTATCAATCTAACTCATATTATTAGGAATATTATGCTTATATGAGCAATAGAACTACAACTACTATACTTATTACTCTTATTATTATCAATCTAACTCATATTATTAACCATATTATGCAGATATGATCGATAGAACGACAATTACTATACTTATTACTCTTATTATTATCAATCTAACTCATATTATTAGCCATATTATGCTTATATGATCGATAGAACGACAACTACTATACTTATTACACTCACTATTATCAATCTAACTCATATTATTAACCATATTATGCAGATATGATCGATAGCACGACATTTACTATACCTATTACTCTTATTATTATCAGCCTAACTCATATTATTAGACGTATTATGCTTGTATGATCGACAGAACGACAACTACTATATTTATTACACTCACTGTTATCAATCTAACTCATATTATTAACCATATTATGCAAATTTGATCGATAGAACGACAATCACTATACATATTAGTCTTATTATTATCAACCTAACTCATATTATTAGCCATATTATGCTTAAATGATCGATAGAACGACAATTACTATACTTATTACTCGTATTATTATCAATCTAACTCATATTATTAACAATATTATGCTTATAATATCGATAGAACGACAATTACTATACTTATTACTGTTATTTTTATCAATCTAACTCATATTATTAGCCATATTATGCTTAAATGATCGATAGAACTACAATTACTATACTCACTACTCTTAGTATTATCAATCTAACTCATATTATTAGCCATATTATGCTTATATGATCGATAGAACGACAATTACTATACTTATTACTCTTATTGTTATCAATCTAACTCATATTATTAGCCATATTGTGCTTATATGTTCGATAGAACGAGAATTACTATACTCACTACTCTTAGTATTATCAATCTAACTCATATTATTAGCCATATTATGCTTAAATGATCGATAGAACGACAATTACTACACTTATTACTCTTATTATTATCAATCTAACTCATATTATTAGCCATATTATGCTTATATGAGCAATAGAACTACAACTACTATACTTATTACTCTTATTATTATCAATCTATCTCATATTATTAACCATATTATGCAGATATGATCGATAGAACTACAATTACTATACTCATTACTCTTATTGTTATCAATCTAACTCATATTATTATACATATTATGCTTATATGATCGATAGAACGACAATTACTATACTTATTACTCTTATTATTATAAATATAACTCATATTATTAGCCATATTATGCTTATATGATCGATAGAACGAGAATTACTATACTCACTACTCTTAGTATTATCAATCTAACTCATATTATTAGCCATATTATGCTTATATTATCGATAGAACGACAATTACTATACTTATCACTCTTATTATTATGAATCTAACTCATATTATTAGCCATATTATGCTTATATGATCGATAGAATGACAATTACTATACTTATTACTCTTATTATTATCAATCTAACTCATATTATTAACCATATTATGCAAATTTGATCGATAGAACGACAATCACTATACATATTAGTCTTATTATTATCAACCTAACTCATATTATTAGCCATATTATGCTTAAATGATCGATAGAACGACAATTACTATACTTATTACTCGTATTATTATCAATCTAACTCATATTATTAACAATATTATGCTTATAATATCGATAGAACGACAATTACTATACTTATTACTGTTATTTTTATCAATCTAACTCATATTATTAGCCATATTATGCTTAAATGATCGATAGAACTACAATTACTATACTCACTACTCTTAGTATTATCAATCTAACTCATATTATTAGCCATATTATGCTTATATGATCGATAGAACGACAATTACTATACTTATTACTCTTATTGTTATCAATCTAACTCATATTGTTAGCCATATTATGCTTATATGATCGATAGAACGAGAATTACTATACTCACTACTCTTAGTATTGTCAATCTAACTCATATTATTAGCCATATTATGCTTATATGATCGATAGAACGAGAATTACTATACTCACTACTCTTAGTATTATCAATCTAACTCATATTATTAGCCATATTATGCTTAAATGATCGATAGAACGACAATTACTATACTTATTACTCTTATTGTTATCAATCTAACTCATATTGTTAGCCATATTATGCTTATATGATCGATAGAACGAGAATTACTATACTCACTACTCTTAGTATTATCAATCTAACTCATATTATTAACCATATTATGCAAATTTGATCGATAGAACGACAATCACTAAACTCATTACTCTTATTATTATCAATCTAACTCATATTATTAGCCATATTATGCTTATATGATCGATAGAATGAGAATTACTATACTCACTACTCTTAGTATTATCACTCTAACTCATATTATTAGCCATATTATGCTTATATGATCGATAGAACGACAATTACTATACTTATTACTCTTATTGTTATCAATCTAACTCATATCATTAGCCATATTATGCTTATATGATCCATAGAACGAGAATTACTATACTCACTACTCTTAGTATTATCAATCTAACTCATATTATTAGCCATATTATGCTTATATTATCGATAGATCGACAATTACTATACTTATTACTGTTACTATTATCAATCTAACTCATATTATTAGCCATATTATGCTTAAATGATCGATAGAACGACAATTACTATACTTATTACTCTTATTATTATCAATCTAACTCATATTATTAGCCATATTGTGCTTATGTGATCGATAGAATGAGAATTACTATACTCACTACTCTTAGTATTATCACTCTAACTCATATTATTAGCCATATTATGCTTATATGATCGATAGAACGACAATTACTATACATATTACTCTTATTGTTATCAATCTAACTCATATTATTAGCCATATTGTGCTTATATGTTCGATAGAACGAGAATTACTATACTCACTACTCTTAGTATTATCAATCTAACTCATATTATTAGCCATATTATGCTTAAATGATCGATAGAACGACAATTACTACACTTATTACTCTTATTATTATCAATCTAACTCATATTATTAGCCATATTATGCTTATATGAGCAATAGAACTACAACTACTATACTTATTACTCTTATTATTATCAATCTATCTCATATTATGAACCATATTATGCAGATATGATCGATAGAACTACAATTACTATACTCATTACTCTTATTGTTATCAATCTAACTCATATTATTATACATATTATGCTTATATGATCGATAGAACGACAATTACTATACTTATTACTCTTATTATTATAAATATAACTCATATTATTAGCCATATTATGCTTATATGATCGATAGAACGAGAATTACTATACTCACTACTCTTAGTATTATCAATCTAACTCATATTATTAGCCATATTATGCTTAAATGATCGATAGAACGACAATTACTACACTTATTACTCTTATTATTATCAATCTAACTCATATTATTAGCCATATTATGCTTATATGAGCAATAGAACTACAACTACTATACTTATTACTGTTATTATTATCAATCTATCTCATATTATTAACCATATTATGCAGATATGATCGATAGAACTACAATTACTATACTCATTACTCTTATTGTTATCAATCTAACTCATATTATTATACATATTATGCTTATATGATCGATAGAACGACAATTACTATACTTATTACTCTTATTATTATAAATATAACTCATATTATTAGCCATATTATGCTTATATGATCGATAGAACGAGAATTACTATACTCACTACTCTTAGTATTATCAATCTAACTCATATTATTAGCCATATTATGCTTATATTATCGATAGAACGACAATTACTATACTTATCACTCTTATTATTATGAATCTAACTCATATTATTAGCCATATTATGCTTATATGATCGATAGAATGACAATTACTATACTTATTACTCTTATTATTATCAATCTAACTCATATTATTAACCATATTATGCAAATTTGATCGATAGAACGACAATCACTATACATATTAGTCTTATTATTATCAACCTAACTCATATTATTAGCCATATTATGCTTAAATGATCGATAGAACGACAATTACTATACTTATTACTCGTATTATTATCAATCTAACTCATATTATTAACAATATTATGCTTATAATATCGATAGAACGACAATTACTATACTTATTACTGTTATTTTTATCAATCTAACTCATATTATTAGCCATATTATGCTTAAATGATCGATAGAACTACAATTACTATACTCACTACTCTTAGTATTATCAATCTAACTCATATTATTAGCCATATTATGCTTATATGATCGATAGAACGACAATTACTATACTTATTACTCTTATTGTTATCAATCTAACTCATATTGTTAGCCATATTATGCTTATATGATCGATAGAACGAGAATTACTATACTCACTACTCTTAGTATTGTCAATCTAACTCATATTATTAGCCATATTATGCTTATATGATCGATAGAACGAGAATTACTATACTCACTACTCTTAGTATTATCAATCTAACTCATATTATTAGCCATATTATGCTTAAATGATCGATAGAACGACAATTACTATACTTATTACTCTTATTGTTATCAATCTAACTCATATTGTTAGCCATATTATGCTTATATGATCGATAGAACGAGAATTACTATACTCACTACTCTTAGTATTATCAATCTAACTCATATTATTAACCATATTATGCAAATTTGATCGATAGAACGACAATCACTAAACTCATTACTCTTATTATTATCAATCTAACTCATATTATTAGCCATATTATGCTTATATGATCGATAGAATGAGAATTACTATACTCACTACTCTTAGTATTATCACTCTAACTCATATTATTAGTCATATTATGCTTATATGATCGATAGAACGACAATTACTATACTTATTACTCTTATTGTTATCAATCTAACTCATATCATTAGCCATATTATGCTTATATGATCCATAGAACGAGAATTACTATACTCACTACTCTTAGTATTATCAATCTAACTCATATTATTAGCCATATTATGCTTATATTATCGATAGATCGACAATTACTATACTTATTACTGTTACTATTATCAATCTAACTCATATTATTAGCCATATTATGCTTAAATGATCGATAGAACGACAATTACTATACTTATTACTCTTATTATTATCAATCTAACTCATATTATTAGCCATATTATGCTTATGTGATCGATAGAATGAGAATTACTATACTCACTACTCTTAGTATTATCACTCTAACTCATATTATTAGCCATATTATGCTTATATGATCGATAGAACGACAATTACTATACATATTACTCTTATTGTTATCAATCTAACTCATATTATTAGCCATATTGTGCTTATATGTTCGATAGAACGAGAATTACTATACTCACTACTCTTAGTATTATCAATCTAACTCATATTATTAGCCATATTATGCTTAAATGATCGATAGAACGACAATTACTACACTTATTACTCTTATTATTATCAATCTAACTCATATTATTAGCCATATTATGCTTATATGAGCAATAGAACTACAACTACTATACTTATTACTCTTATTATTATCAATCTATCTCATATTATGAACCATATTATGCAGATATGATCGATAGAACTACAATTACTATACTCATTACTCTTATTGTTATCAATCTAACTCATATTATTATACATATTATGCTTATATGATCGATAGAACGACAATTACTATACTTATTACTCTTATTATTATAAATATAACTCATATTATTAGCCATATTATGCTTATATGATCGATAGAACGAGAATTACTATACTCACTACTCTTAGTATTATCAATCTAACTCATATTATTAGCCATATTATGCTTATATTATCGATAGAACGACAATTACTATACTTATCACTCTTATTATTATGAATCTAACTCATATTATTAGCCATATTATGCTTATATGATCGATAGAATGACAATTACTATACTTATTACTCTTATTATTATCAATCTAACTCATATTATTAACCATATTATGCTTATATGATCGATAGAACGACAATTACTATACTTATTACTCTTATTATTATAAATATAACTCATATTATTAGCCACATTGTGCTTATATGATCGATAGAACGACAATTACTATACACATTACTCTTACTATTATCAATCTAACTCATATTATTAACCACATTATGCAGATATGATCGATAGAACGAGAATTACTATACTTACTACTCTTAGTATTATCAATTTAACTCATATTATTAGCCATATTATGCTTAAATGATCGATAGAACGACAATTACTGTACCTATTACTCTTATTATTATTAATTTAACACATATTATTAGCCATATTATGCTTATATGATTGACAGGACGACAATTACTATACTTATTACACTCACTGTTATCAATCTAACTCATATTATTAACCATATTATGCTTATATGATCGATAGAACGAGAATTACTATACTCATTACTCTTATTATTATCCATGTAACTCATATTATTAACCATATTATGCCGATATGATCGATAGCACGACATTTAATATCATTAATACTCTTATTATTATGAACCTAACTCATATTATTAGCCATATTATGCTTGTATGATCGATAGAACTACAATTACTATACTCATTACTCTTATTTTTATCAACCTAACTCATATTATTACCCATATTATGCTTATATGATCGATAGAACGACATTTACTATACTTATTAGACTTCCTATTATCAATCTAACTTATATTATTGGCCATATTATGCTTATATGATCGATAGAACGACAATTACTACACTTATTACTCTTATTATTATCAATCTAACTCATATTATTAGCCATATTATGCTTAAATGATCGATAGAACGACAATTACTACACTTATTACTCTTATTATTATCAATCTAACTCATATTATTAGCCATATTATGCTTATATGAGCAATAGAACTACAACTACTATACTTATTACTCTTATTATTATCAATCTAACTCATATTATTAACCATATTATGCAGATATGATCGATAGAACGACAATTACTATACTTATTACTTTTATTGTTATCAATCTAACTCATATTATTAGCCTCATTATGCTTAAATGATCGATAGAACGATAATTACTATACTTATTACTCTTATTATTATCAATCTAACTCATATTATTAGCCATATTATGCTTATATGATCGATAGAACGACAATTACTATACTTACTACACTCACTATTATCAATCTAACTCATATTATTAACCATATTATGCAGATATGATCGATAGCACGACATTTACTATACCTATTACTCTTATTATTATCAGCCTAACTCATATTATTAGACGTATTATGCTTATATGATCGACAGAACGACAACTACTATATTTATTACACTCACTGTTATCAATCTAACTCATATTATTAACCATATTATGCAAATTTGATCGATAGAACGACAATCACTATACATATTAGTCTTATTATTATCAACCTAACTCATATTATTAGCCACATTATGCTTAAATGATCGATAGAACGACAATTACTATACTTATTACTCGTATTATTATCAATCTAACTCATATTATTAACAATATTATGCTTATAATATCGATAGAACGACAATTACTATACATATTACTGTTATTTTTATCAATCTAACTAATATTATTAGCCATATTATGCTTAAATGATCGATAGAACTACAATTACTATACTCATTGCTCTTATTATTATCAATCTAACTCATATTATTAGCCATATTATGCTTATATGATCGATAGAATGAGAATTACTATACTCACTACTCTTAGTATTATCACTCTAACTCATATTATTAGCCATATTATGCTTATATGATCGATAGAACGACAATTACTATACTTATTACTCTTATTGTTATCAATCTAACTCATATTTTTAGCCATATTATGCTTATATGATCGATAGAACGAGAATTACTATACTCACTACTCTTAGTATTATCAATCTAACTCACATTATTAGCCATATTATGCTTATATGATCGATAGAACGACAATTACTATACTTATTACTCTTATTGTTATCAATCTAACTCATATTGTTAGCCATATTATGCTTATATGATCGATAGAACGAGAATTACTATACTCACTACTCTTAGTATTGTCAATCTAACTCATATTATTAGCCATATTATGCTTATATGATCGATAGAACGAGAATTACTATACCCACTTCTCTTAGTATTATCAATCTAACTCATATTATTAGCCATATTATGCTTAAATGATCGATAGAACGACAATTACTATACTTATTACTCTTATTGTTATCAATCTAACTCATATTGTTAGCCATATTATGCTTATATGCTCGATAGAACGAGAATTACTATACTCACTACTCTTAGTATTATCAATCTAACTCATATTATTAACCATATTATGCAAATTTGATCGATAGAACGACAATCACTAAACTCATTACTCTTATTATTATCAATCTAACTCATATTATTAGCCATATTATGCTTATATGATCGATAGAATGAGAATTACTACACTCACTACTCTTAGTATTATCACTCTAACTCATATTATTAGCCATATTATGCTTATATGATCGATAGAACGACAATTACTATACTTATTACTCTTATTGTTATCAATCTAACTCATATTTTTAGCCATATTATGCTTATATGATCGATAGAACGAGAATTACTATACTCACTACTCTTAGTATTATCAATCTAACTCATATTATTAGCCATATTATGCTTATATGATCGATAGAACGACAATTACTATACTTATTACTCTTATTGTTATCAATCTAACTCATATTGTTAGCCATATTATGCTTATATGATCGATAGAACGAGAATTACTATACTCACTACTCTTAGTATTGTCAATCTAACTCATATTATTAGCCATATTATGCTTATATGATCGATAGAACGAGAATTACTATACTCACTACTCTTAGTATTATCAATCTAACTCATATTATTAGCCATATTATGCTTAAATGATCGATAGAACGACAATTACTGTACCTATTACTCTTATTATTATCAATTTAACTCATATTATTAGCCATATTATGCTTATATGATTGACAGGACGACAATTACTATACTTATTACACTCACTGTTATCAATCTAACTCATATTATTAACCATATTATGCAAATTTGATCGATAGAACGACAATCACTAAACTCATTATTCTTATTATTATCAATCTAACTCATATTATTAGCCATATTATGCTTATATGATCGTTAGAATGAGAATTACTATACTCACTACTCTTAGTATTATCACTCTAACTCATATTATTAGCCATATTATGCTTATATGATCGATAGAACGACAATTACTATACTTATTACTCTTATTGTTATCAATCTATCTCATATCATTAGCCATATTATGCTTATATGATCCATAGAACGAGAATTACTATACTCACTACTCTTAGTATTATCAATCTAACTCACATTATTAGCCATATTATGCTTATATTATCGATAGATCGACAATTACTATACTTATTACTGTTACTATTATCAATCTAACTCATATTATTAGCCATATTATGCTTAAATGATCGATAGAACGACAATTACTATACTCATTACTCTTATTATTATCAATCTAACTCATATTATTAGCCATATTATGCTTATATGATCGATAGAACGACAATTACTATACTTATTACTCTTATTATTATAAATATAACTCATATTATTAGCCATATTATGCTTATATGATCGATAGAACGAGAATTACTATACTCACTACTCTTAGTATTATCAATCTAACTCATATTATTAGCCATATTATGCTTATATTATCGATAGAACGACAATTACTATACTTATCACTCTTATTATTATGAATCTAACTCATATTATTAGCCATATTATGCTTATATGATCGATAGAATGACAATTACTATACTTATTACTCTTATTATTATCAATCTAACTCATATTATTAACCATATTATGCTTATATGATCGATAGAACGACAATTACTATACTTATTACTCTTATTATTATAAATATAACTCATATTATTAGCCATATTATGCTTATATGATCGATAGAACGACAATTACTATACACATTACTCTTACTATTATCAATCTAACTCATATTATTAACCACATTATGCAGATATGATCGATAGAACGAGAATTACTATACTTACTACTCTTAGTATTATCAATCTAACTCATATTATTAGCCATATTATGCTTAAATGATCGATAGAACGACAATTACTGTACCTATTACTCTTATTATTATTAATTTAACACATATTATTAGCCATATTATGCTTATATGATTGACAGGACGACAATTACTATACTTATTACACTCACTGTTATCAATCTAACTCATATTATTAACCATATTACGCGAATTTGATCGATAGAACGACAATCACTAAACTCATTACTCTTATTATTATCAATCTAACTCATATTATTAGCCATATTATGCTTATATGATCGATAGAATGAGAATTACTACACTCACTACTCTTAGTATTATCACTCTAACCCATATTATTAGCCATATTATGCTTATATGATCGCTAGAACGACAATTACTATACTTATTACTCTTATTGTTATCAATCTAACTCATATTATTAGCCATATTATGCTTATATGATCGATAGAACGAGAATTACTATACTCATTACTCTTATTATTAACAATGTAACTCATATTATTAACCATATCATGCCGATATGATCGATAGCGCGACATTTAATATCATTATTACTCTTATTATTATGAACCTAACTCATATTATTAGCCATATTATGCTTGTATGATCGATAGAACTACAATTACTATACTCATTACTCTTATTTTTATCAACCTAACTCATATTATTACCCATATTATGCTTATATGATCGATAGAACGACATTTACTATACTTATTACACTTCCTATTATCAATCTAACTTATATTATTGGCCATATTATGCTTATATGATCGATAGAACGACAATTACTACACTTATTACTCTTATTATTATCAATCTAACTCATATTATTAGCCATATTATGCTTAAATGATCGATAGAACGACAATTACTACACTTATTACTCTTATTATTATCAATCTAACTCATATTATTAGCCATATTATGCTTATATGAGCAATAGAACTACAACAACTATACTTATTACTCTTATTATTATCAATCTAACTCATATTATTAACCATATTATGCAGATATGATCGATAGAACGACAATTACTATACTTATTACTTTTATTGTTATCAATCTAACTCATATTATTAGCCACATTATGCTTAAATGATCGATAGAACGATAATTACTATACTTATTACTCTTATTATTATCAATCTAACTCATATTATTAGCCATATTATGCTTATATGATCGATAGAACGACAATTACTATACTTACTACACTCACTATTATCAATCTAACTCATATTATTAGCCATATTATGCTTAAATGATCGATAGAACGACAATTACTGTACCTATTACTCTTATTATTATTAATTTAACACATATTATTAGCCATATTATGCTTATATGATTGACAGGACGACAATTACTATACTTATTACACTCACTGTTATCAATCTAACTCATATTATTAACCATATTACGCGAATTTGATCGATAGAACGACAATCACTAAACTCATTACTCTTATTATTATCAATCTAACTCATATTATTAGCCATATTATGCTTATATGATCGATAGAATGAGAATTACTACACTCACTACTCTTAGTATTATCACTCTAACCCATATTATTAGCCATATTATGCTTATATGATCGCTAGAACGACAATTACTATACTTATTACTCTTATTGTTATCAATCTAACTCATATTATTAGCCATATTATGCTTATATGATCGATAGAACGAGAATTACTATACTCATTACTCTTATTATTAACAATGTAACTCATATTATTAACCATATCATGCCGATATGATCGATAGCGCGACATTTAATATCATTATTACTCTTATTATTATGAACCTAACTCATATTATTAGCCATATTATGCTTGTATGATCGATAGAACTACAATTACTATACTCATTACTCTTATTGTTATCAACCTAACTCATATTATTACCCATATTATGCTTATATGATCGATAGAACGACATTTACTATACTTATTACACTTCCTATTATCAATCTAACTTATATTATTGGCCATATTATGCATATATGATCGATAGAACGACAATTACTACACTTATTACTCTTATTATTATCAATCTAACTCATATTATTGCCATATTATGCTTAAATGATCGATAGAACGACAATTACTACACTTATTACTCTTATTATTATCAATCTAACTCATATTATTAGGAATATTATGCTTATATGAGCAATAGAACTACAACTACTATACTTATTACTCTTATTATTATCAATCTAACTCATATTATTAACCATATTATGCAGATATGATCGATAGAACGACAATTACTATACTTATTACTTTTATTGTTATCAATCTAACTCATATTATTAGCCATATTATGCTTAAATGATCGATAGAACGATAATTACTATACTTATTACTCTTATTATTATCAATCTAACTCATATTATTAGCCATATTATGCTTATATGATGGATAGAACGACAACTACTATACTTATTACACTCACTATTATCAATCTAACTCATATTATTAACCATATTATGCAGATATGATCGATAGCACGACATTTACTATACCTATTACTCTTATTATTATCAGCCTAACTCATATTATTAGACGTATTATGCTTATATGATCGACAGAACGACAACTACTATATTTATTACACTCACTGTTATCAATCTAACTCATATTATTAACCATATTATGCAAATTTGATCGATAGAACGACAATCACTATACATATTAGTCTTATTATTATCAACCTAACTCATATTATTAGCCATATTATGCTTAAATGATCGATAGAACGACAATTACTATACTTATTACGCGTATTATTATCAATCTAACTCATATTATTAACAATATTATGCTTATAATATCGATAGAACGACAATTACTATACTTATTACTGTTATTTTTATCAATCTAACTCATATTATTAGCCATATTATGCTTAAATGATCGATAGAACTACAATTACTATACTCACTACTCTTAGTATTATCAATCTAACTCATATTATTAGCCATATTATGCTTATATGATCGATAGAACGACAATTACTATACTTATTACTCTTATTGTTATCAATCTAACTCATATTGTTAGCCATATTATGCTTATATGATCGATAGAACGAGAATTACTATACTCACTACTCTTAGTATTGTCAATCTAACTCATATTATTAGCCATATTATGCTTATATGATCGATAGAACGAGAATTACTATACTCACTACTCTTAGTATTATCAATCTAACTCATATTATTAGCCATATTATGCTTAAATGATCGATAGAACGACAATTACTATACTTATTACTCTTATTGTTATCAATCTAACTCATATTGTTAGCCATATTATGCTTATATGATCGATAGAACGAGAATTACTATACTCACTACTCTTAGTATTATCAATCTAACTCATATTATTAACCATATTATGCAAATTTGATCGATAGAACGACAATCACTAAACTCATTACTCTTATTATTATCAATCTAACTCATATTATTAGCCATATTATGCTTATATGATCGATAGAATGAGAATTACTATACTCACTACTCTTAGTATTATCACTCTAACTCATATTATTAGCCATATTATGCTTATATGATCGATAGAACGACAATTACTATACTTATTACTCTTATTGTTATCAATCTAACTCATATTATTAGCCATATTATGCTTAAATGATCGATAGAACGACAATTACTATACTTATTACTCTTATTATTATCAATCTAACTCATATTATTAGCCATATTATGCTTATGTGATCGATAGAATGAGAATTACTATACTCACTACTCTTAGTATTATCACTCTAACTCATATTATTAGCCATATTATGCTTATATGATCGATAGAACGACAATTACTATACATATTACTCTTATTGTTATCAATCTAACTCATATTATTAGCCATATTATGCTTATATGTTCGATAGAACGAGAATTACTATACTCACTACTCTTAGTATTATCAATCTAACTCATATTATTAGCCATATTATGCTTAAATGATCGATAGAACGACAATTACTACACTTATTACTCTTATTATTATCAATCTAACTCATATTATTGGCCATATTATGCTTATATGAGCAATAGAACTACAACTACTATACTTATTACTCTTATTATTATCAATCTATCTCATATTATTAACCATATTATGCAGATATGATCGATAGAACTACAATTACTATACTCATTACTCTTATTGTTATCAATCTAACTCATATTATTAGACATATTATGCTTATATGATCGATAGAACGACAATTACTATACTTATTACTCTTATTATTATAAATATAACTCCTATTATTAGCCATATTATGCTTATATGATCGATAGAACGAGAATTACTATACTCACTACTCTTAGTATTATCAATCTAACTCATATTATTAGCCATATTATGCTTATATTATCGATAGAACGACAATTACTATACTTATCACTCTTATTATTATGAATCTAACTCATATTATTAGCCATATTATGCTTATATGATCGATAGAATGACAATTACTATACTTATTACTCTTATTATTATCAATCTAACTCTTATTATTAACCATATTATGCTTATATGATCGATAGAACGACAATTACTATACTTATTACTCTTATTATTATAAATATAACTCATATTATTAGCCACATTGTGCTTATATGATCGATAGAACGACAATTACTATACACATTACTCTTACTATTATCAATCTAACTCATATTATTAACCACATTATGCAGATATGATCGATAGAACGAGAATTACTATACTTACTACTCTTAGTATTATCAATTTAACTCATATTATTAGCCATATTATGCTTAAATGATCGATAGAACGACAATTACTGTACCTATTACTCTTATTATTATTAATTTAACACATATTATTAGCCATATTATGCTTATATGATTGACAGGACGACAATTACTATACTTATTACACTCACTGTTATCAATCTAACTCATATTATTAACCATATTATGCTTATATGATCGATGGAACGAGAATTACTATACTCGTTACTCTTATTATTATCCATGTAACTCATATTATTAACCATATTATGCCGATATGATCGATAGCACGACATTTAATATCATTATTACTCTTATTATTATGAACCTAACTCATATTATTAGCCATATTATGCTTGTATGATCGATAGAACTACAATTACTATACTCATTACTCTTATTTTTATCAACCTAACTCATATTATTACCCATATTATGCTTATATGATCGATAGAACGACATTTACTATACTTATTACACTTCCTATTATCAATCTAACTTATATTATTGGCCATATTATGCTTATATGATCGATAGAACGACAATTACTACACTTATTACTCTTATTATTATCAATCTAACTCATATTATTAGCCATATTATGCTTAAATGATCGATAGAACGACAATTACTACACTTATTACTCTTATTATTATCAATCTAACTCATATTATTAGCCATATTATGCTTATATGAGCAATAGAACTACAACTACTATACTTATTACTCTTATTATTATCAATCTAACTCATATTATTAACCATATTATGCAGATATGATCGATAGAACGACAATTACTATACTTATTACTTTTATTGTTATCAATCTAACTCATATTATTAGCCACATTATGCTTAAATGATCGATAGAACGATAATTACTATACTTATTACTCTTATTATTATCAATCTAACTCATATTATTAGCCATATTATGCTTATATGATCGATAGAACGACAATTACTATACTTACTACACTCACTATTATCAATCTAACTCATATTATTAACCATATTATGCAGATATGATCGATAGCACGACATTTACTATACCTATTACTCTTATTATTATCAGCCTAACTCATATTATTAGACGTATTATGCTTATATGATCGACAGAACGACAACTACTATATTTATTACACTCACTGTTATCAATCTAACTCATATTATTAACCATATTATGCAAATTTGATCGATAGAACGACAATCACTATACATATTAGTCTTATTATTATCAACCTAACTCATATTATTAGCCACATTATGCTTAAATGATCGATAGAACGACAATTACTATACTTATTACTCGTATTATTATCAATCTAACTCATATTATTAACAATATTATGCTTATAATATCGATAGAACGACAATTACTATACTTATTACTGTTATTTTTATCAATCTAACTCATATTATTAGCCATATTATGCTTAAATGATCGATAGAACTACAATTACTATACTCATTCCTCTTATTATTATCAATCTAACTCATATTATTAGCCATATTATGCTTATATGATCGATAGAATGAGAATTACTATACTCACTACTTTAGTATTATCACTCTAACTCATATTATTAGCCATATTATGCTTATATGATCGATAGAACGACAATTACTATACTTATTACTCTTATTGTTATCAATCTAACTCATATTTTTAGCCATATTATGCTTATATGATCGATAGAACGAGAATTACTATACTCACTACTCTTAGTATTATCAATCTAACTCACATTATTAGCCATATTATGCTTATATGATCGATAGAACGACAATTACTATACTTATTACTCTTATTGTTATCAATCTAACTCATATTGTTAGCCATATTATGCTTATATGATCGATAGAACGAGAATTACTATACTCACTACTCTTAGTATTGTCAATCTAACTCATATTATTAGCCATATTATGCTTATATGATCGATAGAACGAGAATTACTATACTCACTACTCTTAGTATTATCAATCTAACTCATATTATTAGCCATATTATGCTTAAATGATCGATAGAACGACAATTACTATACTTATTACTCTTATTGTTATCAATCTAACTCATATTGTTAGCCATATTATGCTTATATGATCGATAGAACGAGAATTACTATACTCACTACTCTTAGTATTATCAATCTAACTCATATTATTAACCATATTATGCAAATTTGATCGATAGAACGACAATCACTAAACTCATTACTCTTATTATTATCAATCTAACTCATATTATTAGCCATATTATGCTTATATGATCGATAGAATGAGAATTACTACACTCACTACTCTTAGTATTATCACTCTAACTCATATTATTAGCCATATTATGCTTATATGATCGATAGAACGACAATTACTATACTTATTGCTCTTATTGTTATCAATCTAACTCATATTGTTAGCCATATTATGCTTATATGATCGATAGAACGAGAATTACTATACTCACTACTCTTAGTATTGTCAATCTAACTCATATTATTAGCCATATTATGCTTATATGATCGATAGAACGAGAATTACTATACTCACTACTCTTAGTATTATCAATCTAACTCATATTATTAGCCATATTATGCTTAAATGATCGATAGATCGACAATTACTATACTTATTACTGTTACTATTATCAATCTAACTCATATTATTAGCCATATTATGCTTATATGTTCGATAGAACGAGAATTACTATACTCACTACTCTTAGTATTATCAATCTAACTCATATTATTAGCCATATTATGCTTAAATGATCGATAGAACGACAATTACTACACTTATTACTCTTATTATTATCAATCTAACCCATATTATTAGCCATATTATGCTTATATGAGCAATAGAACTACAACTACTATACTTATTACTCTTATTATTATCAATCTAACTCATATTATTAACCATATTATGCAGATATGATCGATAGAACTACAATTACTATACTCATTACTCTTATTGTTATCAATCTAACTCATATTATTATACATATTATGCTTATATGATCGATAGAACGACAATTACTATACTTATTACTCTTATTATTATAAATATAACTCATATTATTAGCCATATTATGCTTATATGATCGATAGAACGACAATTACTATACACATTACTCTTACTATTATCAATCTAACTCATATTATTAACCACATTATGCAGATATGATCGATAGAACGAGAATTACTATACTTACTACTCTTATTATTATCAATCTAACTCATATTATTAGCCATATTATGCTTATATGATCGATAGAATGAGAATTACTACACTCACTACTCTTAGTATTATCACTCTAACTCATATTATTAGCCATATTATGCTTATATGATCGATAGAACGACAATTACTATACTTATTACACTTATTGTTATCAATCTAACTCATATTATTAGCCATATTGTGCTTATATGATCGATAGAACGAGAATTACTATACTCATTACTCTTATTATTATCAATGTAACTCATATTATTACCCATATTATGCCGATATGATCGATAGCACGACATTTAATATCATTATTACTCTTATTATTATGAACCTAACTCATATTATTAGCCATATTATTCTTGTATGATCGATAGAACTACAATTACTATACTCATTACTCTTATTGTTATCAACCTAACTCATATTATTACCCATATTATGCTTATATGATCGATAGAACGACATTTACTATACTTATTACACTTCCTATTATCAATCTAACTCATATTATTAGCCATATTATGCTTAAATGATCGATAGAACGACAATTACTACACTTATTACTCTTATTGTTATCAATCTAACTCATATTATTAGCCATATTATGCTTATATGAGCAATAGAACTACAACTACTATACTTATTACTCTTATTGTTATCAACCTAACTCATATTATTACCCATATTATGCTTATATGATCGATAGAACGACAATTACTATACTTATCACTCTTATTATTATGAATCTAACTCATATTATTAGCCATATTATGCTTATATGATCGATAGAATGACAATTACTATACTTATTACTCTTATTATTATCAATCTAACTCATATTATTAACCATATTATGCTTATATGATCGATAGAACGACAATTACTATACTTATTACTCTTATTATTATAAATATAACTCATATTATTAGCCATATTATGCTTATATGATCGATAGAACGACAATTACTATACACATTACTCTTACTATTATCAATCTAACTCATATTATTAACCACATTATGCAGATATGATCGATAGAACGAGAATTACTATACTTACTACTCTTAGTATTATCAATCTAACTCATATTATTAGCCATATTATGCTTAAATGATCGATAGAACGACAATTACTGTACCTATTACTCTTATTATTATTAATTTAACACATATTATTAGCCATATTATGCTTATATGATTGACAGGACGACAATTACTATACTTATTACACTCACTGTTATCAATCTAACTCATATTATTAACCATATTACGCGAATTTGATCGATAGAACGACAATCACTAAACTCATTACTCTTATTATTATCAATCTAACTCATATTATTAGCCATATTATGCTTATATGATCGATAGAATGAGAATTACTACACTCACTACTCTTAGTATTATCACTCTAACCCATATTATTAGCCATATTATGCTTATATGATCGATAGAACGACAATTACTATACTTATTACTCTTATTGTTATCAATCTAACTCATATTATTAGCCATATTATGCTTATATGATCGATAGAACGAGAATTACTATACTCATTACTCTTATTATTAACAATGTAACTCATATTATTAACCATATCATGCCGATATGATCGATAGCGCGACATTTAATATCATTATTACTCTTATTATTATGAACCTAACTCATATTATTAGCCATATTATGTTTGTATGATCGATAGAACTACAATTACTATACTCATTACTCTTATTGTTATCAACCTAACTCATATTATTACCCATATTATGCTTATATGATCGATAGAACGACATTTACTATACTTATTACACTTCCTATTATCAATCTAACTTATATTATTGGCCATATTATGCATATATGATCGATAGAACGACAATTACTACACTTATTACTCTTATTATTATCAATCTAACTCATATTATTAGCCATATTATGCTTAAATGATCGATAGAACGACAATTACTACACTTATTACTCTTATTATTATCAATCTAACTCATATTATTAGGAATATTATGCTTATATGAGCAATAGAACTACAACTACTATACTTATTACTCTTATTATTGTCAATCTAACTCATATTATTAACCATATTATGCAGATATGATCGATAGAACGACAATTACTATACTTATTACTTTTATTGTTATCAATCTAACTCATATTATTAGCCATATTATGCTTAAATGATCGATAGAACGATAATTACTATACTTATTACTCTTATTATTATCAATCTAACTCATATTATTAGCCATATTATGCTTATATGATGGATAGAACGACAACTACTATACTTATTACACTCACTATTATCAATCTAACTCATATTATTAACCATATTATGCAGATATGATCGATAGCACGACATTTACTATACCTATTACTCTTATTATTATCAGCCTAACTCATATTATTAGACGTATTATGCTTATATGATCGACAGAACGACAACTACTATATTTATTACACTCACTGTTATCAATCTAACTCATATTATTAACCATATTATGCAGATATGATCGATAGAACGACAATTACTATACTTATTACTGTTATTTTTATCAATCTAACTCATATTATTAGCCATATTATGCTTAAATGATCGATAGAACTACAATTACTATACTCACTACTCTTAGTATTATCAATCTAACTCATATTATTAGCCATATTATGCTTATATGATCGATAGAACGACAATTACTATACTTATTACTCTTATTGTTATCAATCTAACTCATATTGTTAGCCATATTATGCTTATATGATCGATAGAACGAGAATAACTATACTCACTACTCTTAGTATTGTCAATCTAACTCATATTATTAGCCATATTATGCTTATATGATCGATAGAACGAGAATTACTATACTCACTACTCTTAGTATTATCAATCTAACTCATATTATTAGCCATATTATGCTTAAATGATCGATAGAACGACAATTACTATACTTATTACTCTTATTGTTATCAATCTAACTCATATTGTTAGCCATATTATGCTTATATGATCGATAGAACGAGAATTACTATACTCACTACTCTTAGTATTATCAATCTAACTCATATTATTAACCATATTATGCAAATTTGATCGATAGAACGACAATCACTAAACTCATTACTCTTATTATTATCAATCTAACTCATATTATTAGCCATATTATGCTTATATGATCGATAGAATGAGAATTACTATACTCACTACTCTTAGTATTATCACTCTAACTCATATTATTAGCCATATTATGCTTATATGATCGATAGAACGACAATTACTATACATATTACTCTTATTGTTATCAATCTAACTCATATTATTAGCCATATTATGCTTATATGTTCGATAGAACGAGAATTACTATACTCACTACTCTTAGTATTATCAATCTAACTCATATTATTAGCCATATTATGCTTAAATGATCGATAGAACGACAATTACTACACTTATTACTCTTATTATTATCAATCTAACTCATATTATTAGCCATATTATGCTTATATGAGCAATAGAACTACAACTACTATACTTATTACTCTTATTATTATCAATCTATCTCATATTATTAACCATATTATGCAGATATGATCGATAGAACTACAATTACTATACTCATTACTCTTATTGTTATCAATCTAACTCATATTATTAGACATATTATGCTTATATGATCGATAGAACGACAATTACTATACTTATTACTCTTATTATTATAAATATAACTCCTATTATTAGCCATATTATGCTTATATGATCGATAGAACGAGAATTACTATACTCACTACTCTTAGTATTATCAATCTAACTCATATTATTAGCCATATTATGCTTAAATGATCGATAGAACGACAATTACTATACTTATTACTCTTATTGTTATCAATCTAACTCATATTGTTAGCCATATTATGCTTATATGATCGATAGAACGAGAATTACTATACTCACTACTCTTAGTATTATCAATCTAACTCATATTATTAACCATATTATGCAAATTTGATCGATAGAACGACAATCACTAAACTCATTACTCTTATTATTATCAATCTAACTCATATTATTAGCCATATTATGCTTATATGATCGATAGAATGAGAATTACTACACTCACTACTCTTAGTATTATCACTCTAACTCATATTATTAGCCATATTATGCTTAAATGATCGATAGATCGACAATTACTATACTTATTACTGTTACTATTATCAATCTAACTCATATTATTAGCCATATTATGCTTATATGTTCGATAGAACGAGAATTACTATACTCACTACTCTTAGTATTATCAATCTAACTCATATTATTAGCCATATTATGCTTAAATGATCGATAGAACGACAATTACTACACTTATTACTCTTATTATTATCAATCTAACCCATATTATTAGCCATATTATGCTTATATGAGCAATAGAACTACAACTACTATACTTATTACTCTTATTATTATCAATCTAACTCATATTATTAACCATATTATGCAGATATGATCGATAGAACTACAATTACTATACTCATTACTCTTATTGTTATCAATCTAACTCATATTATTATACATATTATGCTTATATGATCGATAGAACGACAATTACTATACTTATTACTCTTATTATTATAAATATAACTCATATTATTAGCCATATTATGCTTATATGATCGATAGAACGACAATTACTATACACATTACTCTTACTATTATCAATCTAACTCATATTATTAACCACATTATGCAGATATGATCGATAGAACGAGAATTACTATACTTACTACTCTTATTATTATCAATCTAACTCATATTATTAGCCATATTATGCTTATATGATCGATAGAATGAGAATTACTACACTCACTACTCTTAGTATTATCACTCTAACTCATATTATTAGCCATATTATGCTTATATGATCGATAGAACGACAATTACTATACTTATTACTCTTATTGTTATCAATCTAACTCATATTTTTAGCCATATTATGCTTATATGATCGATAGAACGAGAATTACTATACTCACTACTCTTAGTATTATCAATCTAACTCATATTATTAGCCATATTATGCTTAAATGATCGATAGAACGACAATTACTACACTTATTACTCTTATTATTATCAATCTAACTCATATTATTAGCCATATTATGCTTATATGAGCAATAGAACTACAACTACTATACTTATGACTCTTATTATTATCAATCTAACTCATATTATTAACCATATTATGCAGATATGTTCGATAGAACTACAATTACTATACTCATTACACTTATTGTTATCAATCTAACTCATATTATTAGACATATGATGCTTATATGATCGATAGAACGACAATTACTATACTTATTACTCTTATTATTATAAATATAACTCATATTATTAGCCATATTATGTTTATATGATCGATAGAACGAGAATTACTATACTCACTACTCTTAGTATTATCAATCTAACTCATATTATTAGCCATATTATGCTTATATTATCGATAGAACGACAATTACTATACTTATCACTCTTATTATTATGAATCTAACTCATATTATTAGCCATATTATGCTTATATGATCGATAGAATGACAATTACTATACTTATTACTCTTATTATTATCAATCTAACTCATATTATTAGCCATATTATGCTTAAATGATCGATAGAACGACAATTACTACACTTATTACTCTTATTATTATCAATCTAACTCATATTATTAGCCATATTATGCTTATATGAGCAATAGAACTACAACTACTATACTTATTACTCTTATTATTATCAATCTAACTCATATTATTAACCATATTATGCAGATATGATCGATAGAACGACAATTACTATACTTATTACTTTTATTGTTATCAATCTAACTCATATTATTAGCCATATTATGCTTAAATGATCGATAGAACGATAATTACTATACTTATTACTCTTATTATTATCAATCTAACTCATATTATTAGCCATATTATGCTTATATGATCGATAGAACGACAATTACTATACTTATTACACTCACTATTATCAATCTAACTCATATTATTAACCATATTATGCAGATATGAACGATAGCACGACATTTACTATACCGATTACTCTTATTATTATCAGCCTAACTCATATTATTAGACGTATTATGCTTATATGATCGACAGAACGACAACTACTATATTTATTACACTCACTGTTATCAATCTAACTCATATTATTAACCATATTATGCAAATTTGATCGACAGAACGACAATCACTATACATATTAGTCTTATTATTATCGACCTAACTCATATTATTAGCCATACTATGCTTAAATGATCGATAGAACGACAATTACTATACTTATTACTCGTATTATTATCAATCTAACTCATATTATTAACAATATTATGCTTATAATATCGATAGAACGACAATTACTATACTTATTACTGTTATTTTTATCAATCTAACTCATATTATTAGCCATATTATGCTTAAATGATCGATAGAACTACAATTACTATACTCATTGCTCTTATTATTATCAATCTAACTCATATTATTAGCCATATTATGCTTATATGATCGATAGAATGAGAATTACTATACTCACTACTCTTAGTATTATCATTCTAACTCATATTATTAGCCATATTATGCTTATATGATCGATAGAACGACAATTACTATACCTATTACTCTTATTGTTATCAATCTAACTCATATTTTTAGCCATATTATGCTTACATGATCGATAGAACGAGAATTACTATACTCACTACTCTTAGTATTATCAATCTAACTCATATTATTAGCCATATTATGCTTATATGATCAATAGAACGACAATTACTATACTTATTACTCTTATTGTTATCAATCTAACTCATATTGTTAGCCATATTATGCTTATATGATCGATAGAACGAGAATTACTATACTCACTACTCTTAGTATTGTCAATCTAACTCATATTATTAGCCATATTATGCTTATATGATCGATAGAACGAGAATTACTATACTCACTACTCTTAGTATTATCAATCTAACTCATATTATTAGCCATATTATGCTTAAATGATCGATAGAACGACAATTACTATACTTATTACTCTTATTGTTATCAATCTAACTCATATTGTTAGCCATATTATGCTTATATGATCGATAGAACGAGAATTACTATACTCACTACTCTTAGTATTATCAATCTAACTCATATTATTAGCCATATTATGCTTATATTATCGATAAAACGACAATTACTATACTTATCACTCTTATTATTATGAATCTAACTCATATTATTAACCACATTATGCTTATATGATCGATAGAACGAGAATTACTATACTTACTACTCTTAGTATTATCAATCTAACTCATATTATTACCCATATTATGCTTATATGATCGATAGAACGACAATTACTATACTTATTACACTCACTATTATCAATCTAACTCATATTATTAACCATATTATGCAGATATGATCGATAGCACGACCTTTACTATACCTATTACTCTTATTATTATCAGCCTAACTCATATTATTAGACGTATTATGCTTATATGATCGACAGAACGACAACTACTATATTTATTACACTCACTGTTATCAATCTAACTCATATTATTAACCATATTATGCAAATTTGATCGATAGAACGACAATCACTATACATATTAGTCTTATTATTATCAACCTAACTCATATTATTAGCCATATTATGCTTAAATGATCGATAGAACGACAATTACTATACTTATTACTCGTATTATTATCAATCTAACTCATATTATTAACAATATTATGCTTATAATATCGATAGAACGACAATTACTATACTTATTACTGTTATTTTTATCAATCTAACTCATATTATTAGCCATATTATGCTTAAATGATCGATAGAACTACAATTACTATACTCATTGCTCTTATTATTATCAATCTAACTCATATTATTAGCCATATTATGCTTATATGATCGATAGAATGAGAATTACTATACTCACTACTCTTAGTATTATCACTCTAACTCATATTATTAGCCATATTATGCTTGTATGATCGATAGAACGACAATTACTATACTTATTACTCTTATTGTTATCAATCTAACTCATATTTTTAGCCATATTATGCTTATATGATCGATAGAACGAGAATTACTATACTCACTACTCTTAGTATTATCAATCTAACTCATATTATTAGCCATATTATGCTTATATGATCGATAGAACGACAATTACTATACTTATTACTCTTATTGTTATCAATCTAACTCATATCATTAGCCATATTATGCTTATATGATCCATAGAACGAGAATTACTATACCCACTACTCTTAGTATTATCAATTTAACTCATATTATTAGCCATATTATGCTTATATTATCGATAGATCGACAATTACTATACTTATTACTGTTACTGTTATCAATCTAACTCATATTATTAGCCATATTATGCTTAAATGATCGATAGAACGACAATTACTATACTTATTACTCTTATTATTATCAATCTAACTCATATTATTAGCCATATTATGCTTATATGATCGATAGAATGAGAATTACTATACTCACTACTCTTAGTATTATCACTCTAACTCATATTATTAGCCATATTATGCTTATATGTTCGATAGAACGAGAATTACTATACCCACTACTCTTAGTATTATCAATCTAACTCATATTATTAGCCATATTATGCTTAAATGATCGATAGAACGACAATTACTACACTTATTACTCTTATTATTATCAATCTAACTCATATTATTAGCCATATTATGCTTATATGAGCAATAGAACTACAACTACTATACTTATTACTCTTATTATTATCAATCTAACTCATATTATTAACCATATTATGCAGATATGATCGATAGAACTACAATTACTATACTCATTACTCTTATTGTTATCAATCTAACTCATATTATTAGACATATTATGCTTATATGATCGATAGAACGACAATTACTATACTTATTACTCTTATTATTATAAATATAAGTCATATTATTAGCCATATTATGCTGATATGATCGATAGAACGAGAATTTCTATACTCACTACTCTTAGTATTATCAATCTAACTCATATTATTAGCCATATTATGCTTATATTATCGATAGAACGACAATTACTATACTTATTACTCTTATTATTATAAATATAACTCATATTATTAGCCATATTATGCTTATATGATCGATAGAACGACAATTACTATACACATTACTCTTACTATTATCAATCTAACTCATATTATTAACCACATTATGCAGATATGATCGATAGAACGAGAATTACTATACTTACTACTCTTAGTATTATCAATCTAACTCATATTATTAGCCATATTATGCTTAAATGATCGATAGAACGACAATTACTGTACCTATTACTCTTATTATTATTAATTTAACACATATTATTAGCCATATTATGCTTATATGATTGACAGGACGACAATTACTATACTTATTACACTCACTGTTATCAATCTAACTCATATTATTAACCATATTATGCTTATATGATCGATAGAACGAGAATTACTATACTCATTACTCTTATTATTATCAATGTAACTCATATTATTAACCATATTATGCCGATATGATCGATAGCACGACATTTAATATCATTATTACTCTTATTATTATGAACCTAACTCATATTATTATCCATATTATGCTTGTATGATCGATAGAACGACATTTACTATACTTATTACACTTCCTATTATCAATCTAACTTATATTATTGGCCATATTATGCTTATATGATCGATAGAACGACAATTACTATACTTATTACTCTTATTGTTATCAATCTAACTCATATTTTTAGCCATATTATGCTTATATGATCGATAGAACGAGAATTACTATACTCACTACTCTTAGTATTATCAATCTAACTCATATTATTAGCCATATTATGCTTATATGATCGATAGAACGACAATTACTATACATATTACTCTTATTGTTATCAATCTAACTCATATTATTAGCCATATTATGCTTATATGTTCAATAGAACGAGAATTACTATACTCACTACTCTTAGTATTATCAATCTAACTCATATTATTAGCCATATTATGCTTAAATGATCGATAGAACGACAATTACTACACTTATTACTCTTATTATTATCAATATAACTCATATTATTAGCCATATTATGCTTATATGAGCAATAGAACTACAACTACTATACTTATTACTCTTATTATTATCAATCTAACTCATATTATTAACCATATTATGCAGATATGATCGATAGAACTACAATTACTATACTCATTACTCTTATTGTTATCAATCTAACTCATATTATTAGACATATTATGCTTATATGATCGATAGAACGACAATTACTATACTTATTACTCTTATTATTATAAATATAACTCATATTATTAGCCATATTATGCTTATATGATCGATAGAACGAGATTTACTATACTCACTACTCTTAGTATTATCAATCTAACTCATATTATTAGCCATATTATGCTAATATTATCGATAGAACGACAATTACTATACTTATTACTCTTATTATTATCAATCTAACTCATATTATTAACCATATTATGCTTATATGATCGATAGAACGACAATTACTATACTTATTACTCTTATTATTATTAAATATAACTCATATTATTAGCCATATTATGCTTATATGATCGATAGAACGACAATTACTATACACATTACTCTTACTATTATCAATCTAACTCATATTATTAACCACATTATGCAGATATGATCGATAGAACGAGAATTACTATACTTACTACCCTTAGTATTATCAATCTAACTCATATTATTAGCCATATTATGCTTAAATGATCGATAGAACGACAATTACTGTACCTATTACTCTTATTATTATTAATTTAACACATATTATTAGCCATATTATGCTTATATGATTGACAGGACGACAATTACTATACTTATTACACTCACTGTTATCAATCTAACTCATATTATTAACCATATTATGCTTATATGATCGATAGAACGACAATTACTACACTTATTACTCTTATTATTATCAATCTAACTCATATTATTAGCCATATTATGCTTAAATGATCGATAGAACGGCAATTACTACACTTATTACTCTTATTATTATCAATCTAACTCATATTATTAGCCATATTATGCTTATATGAGCAATAGAACTACAACTACTATACTTATTACTCTTATTATTATCAAACTAACTCATATTATTAACCATATTATGCAGATATGATCGATAGAACGACAATTACTATACTTATTACTTTTATTGTTATCAATCTAACTCATATTATTAGCCATATTATGCTTAAATGATCGATAGAACGATAATTACTATACTTATTACTCTTATTATTATCAATCTAACTCATATTATTAGCCATATTATGCTTATATGATCGATAGAACGACAATTACTATACTTATTACACTCACTATTATCAATCTAACTCATATTATTAACCATATTATGCAGATATGATCGATAGCACGACATTTACTATACCTATTACTCTTATTATTATCAGCCTAACTCATATTATTAGACGTATTATGCTTATATGATCGACAGAACGACAACTACTATATTTATTACACTCACTGTTATCAATCTAACTCATATTATTAACCATATTATGCAAATTTGATCGATAGAACGACAATCACTATACATATTAGTCTTATTATTATCAACCTAACTCATATTATTAGCCATATTATGCTTTAATGATCGATAGAACGTCAATTACTATACTTATTACTCGTATTATTATCAATCTAACTCATATTATTAACAATATTATGCTTATAATATCGATAGAACGACAATTACTATACTTATTACTGTTATTATTATCAATCTAACTCATATTATTAGCCATATTATGCTTAAATGATCGATAGAACTACAATACTATACTCATTGCTCTTATTATTATCAATCTAACTCATATTATTAGCCATATTATGCTTATATGATCGATAGAATGAGAATTACTATACTCACTACTCTTAGTATTATCACTCTAACTCATATTATTAGCCATATTATGCTTATATGATCGATAGAACGACAATTACTATACTTATTACTCTTATTGTTATCAATCTAACTCATATTTTTAGCCATATTATGCTTATATGATCGATAGAACGAGAATTACTATACTCACTACTCTTAGTATTATCAATCTAACTCATATTATTAGCCATATTATGCTTAAATGATCGATAGAACGACAATTACTACACTTATTACTCTTATTATTATCAATCTAACTCATATTATTAGCCATATTATGCTTATATGAGCAATAGAACTACAACTACTATACTTATGACTCTTATTATTATCAATCTAACTCATATTATTAACCATATTATGCAGATATGTTCGATAGAACTACAATTACTATACTCATTACACTTATTGTTATCAATCTAACTCATATTATTAGACATATGATGCTTGTATGATCGATAGAACGACAATTACTATACTTATTACTCTTATTATTATAAATATAACTCATATTATTAGCCATATTATGTTTATATGATCGATAGAACGAGAATTACTATACTCACTACTCTTAGTATTATCAATCTAACTCATATTATTAGCCATATTATGCTTATATTATCGATAGAACGACAATTACTATACTTATCACTCTTATTATTATGAATCTAACTCATATTATTAGCCATATTATGCTTATATGATCGATAGAATGACAATTACTATACTTATTACTCTTATTATTATCAATCTAACTCATATTATTAGCCATATTATGCTTAAATGATCGATAGAACGACAATTACTACACTTATTACTCTTATTATTATCAATCTAACTCATATTATTAGCCATATTATGCTTATATGAGCAATAGAACTACAACTACTATACTTATTACTCTTATTATTATCAATCTAACTCATATTATTAACCATATTATGCAGATATGATCGATAGAACGACAATTACTATACTTATTACTTTTATTGTTATCAATCTAACTCATATTATTAGCCATATTATGCTTAAATGATCGATAGAACGATAATTACTATACTTATTACTCTTATTATTATCAATCTAACTCATATTATTAGCCATATTATGCTTATATGATCGATAGAGCGACAATTACTATACTTATTACACTCACTATTATCAATCTAACTCATATTATTAACCATATTATGCAGATATGAACGATAGCACGACATTTACTATACCTATTACTCTTATTATTATCAGCCTAACTCATATTATTAGACGTATTATGCTTATATGATCGACAGAACGACAACTACTATATTTATTACACTCACTGTTATCAATCTAACTCATATTATTAACCATATTATGCAAATTTGATCGATAGAACGACAATCACTATACATATTAGTCTTATTATTATCGACCTAACTCATATTATTAGCCATATTATGCTTAAATGATCGATAGAACGACAATTACTATACTTATTACTCGTATTATTATCAATCTAACTCATATTATTAACAATATTATGCTTATAATATCGATAGAACGACAATTACTATACTTATTACTGTTATTTTTATCAATCTAACTCATATTATTAGCCATATTATGCTTAAATGATCGATAGAACTACAATTACTATACTCATTGCTCTTATTATTATCAATCTAACTCATATTATTAGCCATATTATGCTTATATGATCGATAGAATGAGAATTACTATACTCACTACTCTTAGTATTATCATTCTAACTCATATTATTAGCCATATTATGCTTATATGATCGATAGAACGACAATTACTATACCTATTACTCTTATTGTTATCAATCTAACTCATATTTTTAGCCATATTATGCTTACATGATCGATAGAACGAGAATTACTATACTCACTACTCTTAGTATTATCAATCTAACTCATATTATTAGCCATATTATGCTTATATGATCAATAGAACGACAATTACTATACTTATTACTCTTATTGTTATCAATCTAACTCATATTGTTAGCCATATTATGCTTATATGATCGATAGAACGAGAATTACTATACTCACTACTCTTAGTATTGTCAATCTAACTCATATTATTAGCCATATTATGCTTATATGATCGATAGAACGAGAATTACTATACTCACTACTCTTAGTATTATCAATCTAACTCATATTATTAGCCATATTATGCTTAAATGATCGATAGAACGACAATTACTATACTTATTACTCTTATTGTTATCAATCTAACTCATATTGTTAGCCATATTATGCTTATATGATCGATAGAACGAGAATTACTATACTCACTACTCTTAGTATTATCAATCTAACTCATATTATTAACCATATTATGCAAATTTGATCGATAGAACGACAATCACTAAACTCATTACTCTTATTATTATCAATCTAACTCATATTATTAGCCATATTATGCTTATATGATCGTTAGAATGAGAATTACTATACTCACTACTCTTAGTATTATCACTCTAACTCATATTATTAGCCATATTATGCTTATATGATCGATAGAACGACAATTACTATACTTATTACACTTATTGTTATCAATCTAACTCATATCATTAGCCATATTATGCTTATATGATCCATAGAACGAGAATTACTATACTCACTACTCTTAGTATTATCAATCTAACTCATATTATTAGCCATATTATGCTTATATTATCGATAGATCGACAATTACTATACTTATTACTGTTACTATTATCAATCTAACTCATATTATTAGCCATATTATGCTTAAATGATCGATAGAACGACAATTACTATACATATTACTCTTATTATTATCAATCTAACTCATATTATTAGCCATATTATGCTTATATGAGCAATAGAACTACAACTACTATACTTATTACTCTTATTATTATCAATCTAACTCATATTATTAACCATATTATGCAGATATGATCGATAGAACTACAATCACTATACTCATTACTCTTATTGTTATCAATCCAACTCATATTATTAGACATATTATGCTTATATGATGGATAGAAAGACAATTACTATACTTATTACTCTTATTATTATAAATGTAACTCATATTATTAGCCATATTATGCTTATATGATCGATAGAACGAGAATTACTATACTCACTACTCTTAGTATTATCAATCTAACTCATATTATTAGCCATATTATGCTTATATTATCGATAAAACGACAATTACTATACTTATCACTCTTATTATTATGAATCTAACTCATATTATTAACCATATTATGCTTATATGATCGATAGAACGAGAATTACTATACTTACTACTCTTAGTATTATCAATCTAACTCATATTATTACCCATATTATGCTTATATGATCGATAGAACGACAATTACTATACTTATTACACTCACTATTATCAATCTAACTCATATTATTAACCATATTATGCAGATATGATCGATAGCACGACCTTTACTATACCTATTACTCTTATTATTATCAGCCTAACTCATATTATTAGACGTATTATGCTTATATGATCGACAGAACGACAACTACTGTACCTATTACTCTTATTATTATTAATTTAACACATATTATTAGCCATATTATGCTTATATGATTGACAGGACGACAATTACTATACTTATTACACTCACTGTTATCAATCTAACTCATATTATTAACCATATTATGCTTATATGATCGATAGAACGAGAATTACTGTACTCATTACTCTTATTATTATCAATGTAACTCATATTATTAACCATATTATGCCGATATGATCGATAGCACGACATTTAATATCATTATTACTCTTATTATTATGAACCTAACTCATATTATTATCCATATTATGCTTGTATGATCGATAGAACGACATTTACTATACTTATTACACTTCCTATTATCAATCTAACTTATATTATTGGCCATATTATGCTTATATGATCGATAGAACGACAATTACTATACTTATTACTCTTATTGTTATCAATCTAACTCATATTTTTAGCCATATTATGCTTATATGATCGATAGAACGAGAATTACTATACTCACTACTCTTAGTATTGTCAATCTAACTCATATTATTAGCCATATTATGCTTAAATGATCGATAGAACGACAATTACTACACTTATTACTCTTATTATTATCAATCTAACTCATATTATTAGCCATATTATGCTTATATGAGCAATAGAACTACAACTACTATACTTATTACTCTTATTATTAGCAATCTAACTCATATTATTAACCATATTATGCAGATATGATCGATAGAACTACCATTACTATACTCATTACTCTTATTGTTATCAATCTAACTCATATTATTAGACATATTATGCTTATATGATCGATAGAACGACAATTACTATACTTATTACTCTTATTATTATAAATATAACTCATATTATTAGCCATATTATGCTTATATGATCGATAGAACGAGAATTACTATACCCACTACTCTTAGTATTATCAATCTAACTCATATTATTAGCCATATTATGCTTATATGATCGATAGAACGACAATTACTATACTCACTACTCTTAGTATTGTCAATCTAACTCATATTATTAGCCATATTATGCTTATATGATCGATAGAACGAGAATTACTATACTCACTACTCTTAGTATTATCAATCTAACTCATATTATTAGCCATATTATGCTTATATGATCGATAGAATGAGAATTACTATACTCACTACTCTTAGTATTATCACTCTAACTCATGTTATTAGCCATATTATGCTTATATGATCGATAGAACGACAATTACTATACTTATTACTCTTATTGTTATCAATCTAACTCATATCATTAGCCATATTATGCTTATATGATCCATAGAACGAGAATTACTATACTCACTACTCTTAGTATTACCAATCTAACTCATATTATTAGCCATATTATGCTTATATTATCGATAGATCGACAATTACTATACTTATTACTGTTACTATTATCAATCTAACTCATATTATTAGCCATATTATGCTTAAATGATCGATAGAACGACAATTACTATACTTATTACTCTTATTGTTATCAATCTAACTCATATTATTAGCCATATTTTGCTTATATGATCGATAGAACGAGAATTACTATACTCACTACTCTTAGTATTATCACTCTAACTCATATTATTAGCCATATTATGCTTATATGATCGATAGAACGACAATTACTATACATATTACTCTTATTGTTATCAATCTAACTCATATTATTAGCCATACTATGCTTATATGTTCGATAGAACGAGAATTACTATACTCACTACTCTTAGTATTATCAATCTAACTCATATTATTAGCCATATTATGCTTAAATGATCGATAGAACGACAATTACTACACTTATTACTCTTATTATTATCAATCTAACTCATATTATTAGCCATATTATGCTTATATGAGCAATAGAACTACAACTACTATACTTATTACTCTTATTATTATCAATCTAACTCATATTATTAACCATATTATGCAGATATGATCGATAGAACGACAATTACAATACTTATTACTTTTATTGTTATCAATCTAACTCATATTATTAGCCATATTATGCTTAAATGATCGATAGAACGATAATTACTATACTTATTACTCTTATTATTATCAATCTAACTCATATTATTAGCCATATTATGCTTATATGATCGATAGAACGACAATTACTATACTTATTACACTCACTATTATCAAGCTAACTCATATTATTAACCATATTATGCAGATATGATCGATAGCACGACATTTACTATACCTATTACTCTTATTATTATCAGCCTAACTCATATTATTAGACGTATTATGCTAATATGATCGACAGAACGACAACTACTATATTTATTACACTCACTGTTATCAATCTAACTCATATTATTAACCATATTATGCAAATTTGATCGATAGAACGACAATCACTATACATATTAGTCTTATTATTATCAACCTAACTCATATTATTATCCATATTATGCTTAAATGATCGATAGAACGACAATTACTATACTTATTACTCGTATTATTATCAATCTAACTCATATTATTAACAATATTATGCTTATAATATCGATAGAACGACAATTACTATACTTATTACTGTTATTTTTATCAATCTAACTCATATTATTAGCCATATTATGCTTAAATGATCGATAGAACTACAATTACTATACTCATTGCTCTTATTATTATCAATCTAACTCATATTATTAGCCATATTATGCTTATATGATCGATAGAATGAGAATTACTATACTCACTACTCTTAGTATTATCACTCTAACTCATATTATTAACCACATTATGCAGATATGATCGATAGAACGAGAATTACTATACTTACTACTCTTAGTATTATCAATCTAACTCATATTATTAGCCATATTATGCTTAAATGATCGATAGAACGACAATTACTGTACCTATTACTCTTATTATTATTAATTTAACTCATATTATTAGCCATATTATGCATGTATGATCGATAGAACTACAATTACTATACTCATTACTCTTATTGTTATCAACCTAACTCATATTATTAGCCATATTATGCTTATATGAGCAATAGAACTACAACTACTATACTTATTACTCTTATTATTATCAATCTAACTCATATTATTAGCCATATTATGCTTATATGATCGATAGAACGACAATTACTATACTTATTACACTCACTATTATCAATCTAACTCATATTATTAACCATATTATGCAGATATGATCGATAGCACGACATTTACTATACCTATTACTCTTATTATTATCAGCCTAACTCATATTATTAGACGTATTATGCTTATATGATCGACAGAACGACAACTACTATATTTATTACACTCACTGTTATCAATCTAACTCATATTATTAACCATATTATGCAAATTTGATCGATAGAACGACAATCACTATACATATTAGTCTTATTATTATCAACCTAACTCATATTATTAGCCATATTATGCTTTAATGATCGATAGAACGTCAATTACTATACTTATTACTCGTATTATTATCAATCTAACTCATATTATTAACAATATTATGCTTATAATATCGATAGAACGACAATTACTATACTTATTACTGTTATTATTATCAATCTAACTCATATTATTAGCCATATTATGCATATATTATCGATAGATCGACAATTACTATACTTATTACTGTTACTATTATCAATCTAACTCATATTATTAGCCATATTATGCTTAAATGATCGATAGAACGACAATTACTATACATATTACTCTTATTATTATCAATCTAACTCATATTATTAGCCATATTATGCTTATATGAGCAATAGAACTACAACTACTATACTTATTACTCTTATTATTATCAATCTAACTCATATTATTAACCATATTATGCAGATATGATCGATAGAACTACAATTACTATACTCATTACTCTTATTGTTATCAATCCAACTCATATTATTAGACATATTATGCTTATATGATCGATAGAACGACAATTACTATACTTATTACTCTTATTATTATAAATGTAACTCATATTATTAGCCATATTATGCTTATATGATCGATAGAACGAGAATTACTATACTCACTACTCTTAGTATTATCAATCTAACTCATATTATTAGCCATATTATGCTTATATTATCGATAGAACGACAATTACTATACTTATCACTCTTATTATTATGAATCTAACTCATATTATTAACCATATTATGCTTATATGATCGATAGAACGACAATTACTATACTTATTACTCTTATTATTATAAATATAACTCATATTATAAGCCATATTATGCTTATATGATCGATAGAACGACAATTACTATACACAGTACTCTTACTATTATCAATCTAACTCATATTATTAACCAGATTATGCAGATATGATCGATAGAACGAGAATTACTATACTTACTACTCTTAGTATTATCAATCTAACTCATATTATTAGCCATATTATGCTTAAATGATCGATAGAACGACAATTACTGTACCTATTACTCTTATTATTATTAATTTAACACATATTATTAGCCATATTATGCTTATATGATTGACAGGACGACAATTACTATACTTATTACACTCACTGTTATCAATCTAACTCATATTATTAACCATATTATGCTTATATGATCGATAGAACGAGAATTACTGTACTCATTACTCTTATTATTATCAATGTAACTCATATTATTAACCATATTATGCCGATATGATCGATAGCACGACATTTAATATCATTATTACTCTTATTATTATGAACCTAACTCATATTATTACCCATATTATGCTTGTATGATCGATAGAACGACATTTACTATACTTATTACACTTCCTATTATCAATCTAACTTATATTATTGGCCATATTATGCTTATATGATCGATAGAACGACAATTACTATACTTATTACTCTTATTGTTATCAATCTAACTCATATTTTTAGCCATATTATGCTTATATGATCGATAGAACGAGAATTACTATACTCACTACTCTTAGTATTGTCAATCTAACTCATATTATTAGCCATATTATGCTTAAATGATCGATAGAACGACAATTACTACACTTATTACTCTTATTATTATCAATCTAACTCATATTATTAGCCATATTATGCTTATATGAGCAATAGAACTACAACTACTATACTTATTACTCTTATTATTATCAATCTAACTCATATTATTAACCATATTATGCAGATATGATCGATAGAACTACCATTACTATACTCATTACTCTTATTGTTATCAATCTAACTCATATTATTAGACATATTATGCTTATATGATCGATAGAACGACAATTACTATACTTATTACTCTTATTATTATAAATATAACTCATATTATTAGCCATATTATGCTTATATGATCGATAGAACAAGAATTACTATACCCACTACTCTTAGTATTATCAATCTAACTCATATTATTAGCCACATTATGCTTATATGATCGATAGAACGACAATTACTATACTCACTACTCTTAGTATTGTCAATCTAACTCATATTATTAGCCATATTATGCTTATATGATCGATAGAACGAGAATTACTATACTCACTACTCTTAGTATTATCAATCTAACTCATATTATTAGCCATATTATGCTTATATGATCGATAGAATGAGAATTACTATACTCACTACTCTTAGTATTATCACTCTAACTCATGTTATTAGCCATATTATGCTTATATGATCGATAGAACGACAATTACTATACTTATTACTCTTATTGTTATCAATCTAACTCATATCATTAGCCATATTATGCTTATATGATCCATAGAACGAGAATTACTATACTCACTACTCTTAGTATTATCAATCTAACTCATATTATTAGCCATATTATGCTTAAATGATCGATAGAACGACAATTACTACACTTATTACTCTTATTATTATCAATCTAACTCATATTATTAGCCATATTATGCTTATATGAGCAATAGAACTACAACTACTATACTTATTACTCTTATTATTATAAATCTAACTCATATTATTAACCATATTATGCAGATATGATCGATAGAACGACAATTACTATACTTATTACTTTTATTGTTATCAATCTAACTCATATTATTAGCCATATTATGCTTAAATGATCGATAGAACGATAATTACTATACTTATTACTCTTATTATTATCAATCTAACTCATATTATTAGCCATATTATGCTTATATGATCGATAGAACGACAATTACTATACTTATTACACTCACTATTATCAAGCTAACTCATATTATTAACCATATTATGCAGATATGATCGATAGCACGACATTTACTATACCTATTACTCTTATTATTATCAGCCTAACTCATATTATTAGACGTATTATGCTTATATGATCGACAGAACGACAACTACTATACTCACTACTCTTAGTATTATCAATCTAACTCATATTATTAGCCATATTATGCTTATATGATCGATAGAATGAGAATTACTATACTCACTACTCTTAGTATTATCACTCTAACTCATGTTATTAGCCATATTATGCTTATATGATCGATAGAACGACAATTACTATACTTATTACTCTTATTGTTATCAATCTAACTCATATCATTAGCCATATTATGCTTATATGATCCATAGAACGAGAATTACTATACTCACTACTCTTAGTATTACCAATCTAACTCATATTATTAGCCATATTATGCTTATATTATCGATAGATCGACAATTACTATACTTATTACTGTTACTATTATCAATCTAACTCATATTATTAGCCATATTATGCTTAAATGATCGATAGAACGACAATTACTATACTTATTACTCTTATTGTTATCAATCTAACTCATATTATTAGCCATATTTTGCTTATATGATCGATAGAACGAGAATTACTATACTCACTACTCTTAGTATTATCACTCTAACTCATATTATTAGCCATATTATGCTTATATGATCGATAGAACGACAATTACTATACATATTACTCTTATTGTTATCAATCTAACTCATATTATTAGCCATATTATGCTTATATGTTCGATAGAACGAGAATTACTATACTCACTACTCTTAGTATTATCAATCTAACTCATATTATTAGCCATATTATGCTTAAATGATCGATAGAACGACAATTACTACACTTATTACTCTTATTATTATCAATCTAACTCATATTATTAGCCATATTATGCTTATATGAGCAATAGAACTACAACTACTATACTTATTACTCTTATTATTATCAATCTAACTCATATTATTAACCATATTATGCAGATATGATCGATAGAACGACAATTACAATACTTATTACTTTTATTGTTATCAATCTAACTCATATTATTAGCCATATTATGCTTAAATGATCGATAGAACGATAATTACTATACTTACTACTCTTATTATTATCAATCTAACTCATATTATTAGCCATATTATGCTTATATGATCGATAGAACAACAATTACTATACTTATTACACTCACTATTATCAAGCTAACTCATATTATTAACCATATTATGCAGATATGATCGATAGCACGACATTTACTATACCTATTACTCTTATTATTATCAGCCTAACTCATATTATTAGACGTATTATGCTTATATGATCGACAGAACGACAACTACTATATTTATTACACTCACTGTTATCAATCTAACTCATATTATTAACCATATTATGCAAATTTGATCGATAGAACGACAATCACTATACATATTAGTCTTATTATTATCAACCTAACTCATATTATTAGCCATATTATGCTTATATTATCGATAGATCGACAATTACTATACTTATTACTGTTACTATTATCAATCTAACTCATATTATTAGCCATATTATGCTTAAATGATCGATAGAACGACAATTACTATACATATTACTCTTATTATTATCAATCTAACTCATATTATTAGCCATATTATGCTTATATGAGCAATAGAACTACAACTACTATACTTATTACTCTTATTATTATCAATCTAACTCATATTATTAACCATATTATGCAGATATGATCGATAGAACTACAATTACTATACTCATTACTCTTATTGTTATCAATCCAACTCATATTTTTAGCCATATTATGCTTATATGATCGATAGAACGAGAATTACTATACTCACTACTCTTAGTATTGTCAATCTAACTCATATTATTAGCCATATTATGCTTAAATGATCGATAGAACGACAATTACTACACTTATTACTCTTATTATTATCAATCTAACTCATATTATTAGCCATATTATGCTTATATGAGCAATAGAACTACAACTACTATACTTATTACTCTTATTATTATCAATCTAACTCATATTATTAACCATATTATGCAGATATGATCGATAGAACTACCATTACTATACTCATTACTCTTATTGTTATCAATCTAACTCATATTATTAGACATATTATGCTTATATGATCGATAGAACGACAATTACTATACTTATTACTCTTATTATTATAAATATAACTCATATTATTAGCCATATTATGCTTATATGATCGATAGAACGAGAATTACTATACCCACTACTCTTAGTATTATCAATCTAACTCATATTATTAGCCATATTATGCTTATATGATCGATAGAACGACAATTACTATACTCACTACTCTTAGTATTATCAATCTAACTCATATTATTAGCCATATTATGCTTATATGATCGATAGAATGAGAATTACTATACTCACTACTCTTAGTATTATCACTCTAACTCATGTTATTAGCCATATTATGCTTATATGATCGATAGAACGACAATTACTATACTTATTACTCTTATTGTTATCAATCTAACTCATATCATTAGCCATATTATGCTTATATGATCCATAGAACGAGAATTACTATACTCACTACTCTTAGTATTACCAATCTAACTCATATTATTAGCCATATTATGCTTATATTATCGATAGATCGACAATTACTATACTTATTACTGTTACTATTATCAATCTAACTCATATTATTAGCCATATTATGCTTAAATGATCGATAGAACGACAATTACTATACTTATTACTCTTATTGTTATCAATCTAACTCATATTATTAGCCATATTTTGCTTATATGATCGATAGAACGAGAATTACTATACTCACTACTCTTAGTATTATCACTCTAACTCATATTATTAGCCATATTATGCTTATATGATCGATAGAACGACAATTACTATACATATTACTCTTATTGTTATCAATCTAACTCATATTATTAGCCATATTATGCTTATATGTTCGATAGAACGAGAATTACTATACTCACTACTCTTAGTATTATCAATCTAACTCATATTATTAGCCATATTATGCTTAAATGATCGATAGAACGACAATTACTACACTTATTACTCTTATTATTATCAATCTAACTCATATTATTAGCCATATTATGCTTATATGAGCAATAGAACTACAACTACTATACTTATTACTCTTATTATTATAAATCTAACTCATATTATTAACCATATTATGCAGATATGATCGATAGAACGACAATTACTATACTTATTACTTTTATTGTTATCAATCTAACTCATATTATTAGCCATATTATGCTTAAATGATCGATAGAACGATAATTACTATACTTATTACTCTTATTATTATCAATCTAACTCATATTATTAGCCATATTATGCTTATATGATCGATAGAACGACAATTACTATACTTATTACACTCACTATTATCAAGCTAACTCATATTATTAACCATATTATGCAGATATGATCGATAGCACGACATTTACTATACCTATTACTCTTATTATTATCAGCCTAACTCATATTATTAGACGTATTATGCTTATATGATCGACAGAACGACAACTACTATACTTATTACTCGTATTATTATCAATCTAACTCATATTATTAACAATATTATGCTTATAATATCGATAGAACGACAATTACTATACTTATTACTGTTATTTTTATCAATCTAACTCATATTATTAGCCATATTATGCTTAAATGATCGATAGAACTACAATTACTATACTCATTGCTCTTATTATTATCAATCTAACTCATATTATTAGCCATATTATGCTTATATGATCGATAGAATGAGAATTACTATACTCACTACTCTTAGTATTATCACTCTAACTCATATTATTAACCACATTATGCAGATATGATCGATAGAACGAGAATTACTATACTTACTACTCTTAGTATTATCAATCTAACTCATATTATTAGCCATATTATGCTTAAATGATCGATAGAACGACAATTACTGTACCTATTACTCTTATTATTATTAATTTAACTCATATTATTAGCCATATTATGCATGTATGATCGATAGAACTACAATTACTATACTCATTACTCTTATTGTTATCAACCTAACTCATATTATTACCCATATTATGCTTATATGATCGATAGAACGACATTTACTATACTTATTACACTTCCTATTATCAATCTAACTTATATTATTGGCCATATTATGCTTATATGATCGATAGAACGACAATTACTATACTTATTACTCTTATTATTATAAATATAACTCATATTATTAGCCATATTATGCTTATATGATCGATAGAACGAGAATTACTATACTCACTACTCTTAGTATTATCAATCTAACTCATATTATTAGCCATATTATGCTTAAATGATCGATAGAACGACAATTACTGTACCTATTACTCTTATTATTATTAATTTAACACATATTATTAGCCATATTATGCTTATATGATTGACAGGACGACAATTACTATACTTATTACACTCACTGTTATCAATCTAACTCATATTATTAACCATATTATGCTTATATGATCGATAGAACGAGAATTACTATACTCATTACTCTTATTATTATCAATGTAACTCATATTATTAACCATATTATGCCGATATGATCGATAGCACGACATTTAATATCATTATTACTCTTATTATTATGAACCTAACTCATATTATTAGCCATATTATGCTTGTATGATCGATAGAACTACAATTACTATACTCATTACTCTTATTGTTATCAACCTAACTCATATTATTACCCATATTATGCTTATATGATCGATAGAACGACATTTACTATACTTATTACACTTCCTATTATCAATCTAACTTATATTATTGGCCATATTATGCTTATATGATCGATAGAACGACAATTACTATACTTATTACTCTTATTGTTATCAATCTAACTCATATTTTTAGCCATATTATGCTTATATGATCGATAGAACGAGAATTACTATACTCACTACTCTTAGTATTATCAATCTAACTCATATTATTAGCCATATTATGCTTATATGATCGATAGAACGACAATTACTATACTTATTACTCTTATTGTTATCAATCTAACTCATATTGTTAGCCATATTATGCTTATATGATCGATAGAACGAGAATTACTATACTCACTACTCTTAGTATTGTCAATCTAACTCATATTATTAGCCATATTATGCTTAAATGATCGATAGAACGACAACTACTACACTTATTACTCTTATTATTATCAATCTCACTCATATTATTAGCCATATTATGCTTATATGAGCAATAGAACTACAACTGCTATACTTATTACTCTTATTATTATCAATCTAACTCATATTATTAACCATATTATGCAGATATGATCGATAGAACTACCATTACTATACTCATTACTCTTATTGTTATCAATCTAACTCATATTATTAGACATATTATGCTTATATGATCGATAGAACGACAATTACTATACTTATTACTCTTATTATTATAAATATAACTCATATTCTTAGCCATATTATGCTTATATGATCGATAGAACGAGAATTACTATACCCACTACTCTTAGTATTATCAATCTAACTCATATTATTAGCCATATTATGCTTATATGATCGATAGAACGACAATTACTATACTCACTACTCTTAGTATTGTCAATCTAACTCATATTATTAGCCATATTATGCTTATATGATCGATAGAACGAGAATTACTATACTCACTACTCTTAGTATTATCAATCTAACTCATATTATTAGCCATATTATGCTTAAATGATCGATAGAACGACAATTACTATACTGATTACTCTTATTGTTATCAATCTAACTCATATTGTTAGCCATATTATGCTTATATGATCGATAGAACGAGAATTACTATACTCACTACTCTTAGTATTATCAATCTAACTCATATTATTAACCATATTATGCAAATTTGATCGATAGAACGACAATCACTAAACTCATTACTCTTATTATTATCAATCTAACTCATATTATTAGCCATATTATGCTTATATGATCGATAGAATGAGAATTACTATACTCACTACTCTTAGTATTATTACTCTAACTCATATTATTAGCCATATTATGCTTATATGATCGATAGAACGACAATTACTATACTTATTACTTTTATTGTTATCAATCTAACTCATATCATTAGCCATATTATGCTTATATGATCCATAGAAGGAGAATTACTATACTCACTACTCTTAGTATTACCAATCTAACTCATATTATTAGCCATATTATGCTTATATTATCGATAGATCGACAATTACTATACTTATTACTGTTACTATTATCAATCTAACTCATATTATTAGCCATATTATGCTTAAATGATCGATAGAACGACAATTACTATACTTATTACTCTTATTGTTATCAATCTAACTCATATTATTAGCCATATTATGCTTATATGATCGATAGAACGAGAATTACTATACTCACTACTCTTAGTATTATCACTCTAACTCATATTATTAGCCATATTATGCTTATATGATCGATAGAACGACAATTACTATACATATTACTCTTATTGTTATCAATCTAACTCATATTATTAGCCATATTATGCTTATATGTTCGATAGAACGACAATTACTATACTCACTACTCTTAGTATTATCAATCTAACTCATATTATTAGCCATATTATGCTTAAATGATCGATAGAACGACAATTACTACACTTATTACTCTTATTATTATCAATCTAACTCATATTATTAGCCATATTATGCTTATATGAGCAATAGAACTACAACTACTATACTTATTACTCTTATTATTATCAATCTAACTCATATTATTAACCATATTATGCAGATATGATCGATAGAACGACAATTACTATACTTATTACTTTTATTGTTATCAATCTAACTCATATTATTAGCCATATTATGCTTAAATGATCGATAGAACGATAATTACTATACTTATTACTCTTATTATTATCAATCTAACTCATATTATTAGCCATATTATGCTTATATGATCGATAGAACGACAATTACTATACTTATTACACTCAATATTATCAAGCTAACTCATATTATTAACCATATTATGCAGATATGATCGATAGCACGACATTTACTATACCTATTACTCTTATTATTATCAGCCTAACTCATATTATTAGACGTATTATGCTTATATGATCGACAGAACGACAACTACTATATTTATTACACTCACTGTTATCAATCTAACTCATATTATTAACCATATTATGCAAATTTGATCGATAGAACGACAATCACTATACATATTAGTCTTATTATTATCAACCTAACTCATATTATTATCCATATTATGCTTAAATGATCGATAGAACGACAATTACTATACTTATTACTCGTATTATTATCAATCTAACTCATATTATTAACAATATTATGCTTATAATATCGATAGAACGACAATTACTATACTTATTACTGTTATTTTTATCAATCTAACTCATATTATTAGCCATATTATGCTTAAATGATCGATAGAACTACAATTACTATACTCATTGCTCTTATTATTATCAATCTAACTCATATTATTAGCCATATTATGCTTATATGATCGATAGAATGAGAATTACTATACTCACTACTCTTAGTATTATCACTCTAACTCATATTATTAACCACATTATGCAGATATGATCGATAGAACGAGAATTACTATACTTACTACTCTTAGTATTATCAATCTAACTCATATTATTAGCCATATTATGCTTAAATGATCGATAGAACGACAATTACTGTACCTATTACTCTTATTATTATTAATTTAACTCATATTATTAGCCATATTATGCATGTATGATCGATAGAACTACAATTACTATACTCATTACTCTTATTGTTATCAACCTAACTCATATTATTACCCATATTATGCTTATATGATCGATAGAACGACATTTACTATACTTATTACACTTCCTATTATCAATCTAACTTATATTATTGGCCATATTATGCTTATATGATCGATAGAACGACAATTACTATACTTATTACTCTTATTATTATAAATATAACTCATATTATTAGCCATATTATGCTTATATGATCGATAGAACGAGAATTACTATACTCACTACTCTTAGTATTATCAATCTAACTCATATTATTAGCCATATTATGCTTAAATGATCGATAGAACGACAATTACTGTACCTATTACTCTTATTATTATTAATTTAACACATATTATTAGCCATATTATGCTTATATGATTGACAGGACGACAATTACTATACTTATTACACTCACTGTTATCAATCTAACTCATATTATTAACCATATTATGCTTATATGATCGATAGAACGAGAATTACTATACTCATTACTCTTATTATTATCAATGTAACTCATATTATTAACCATATTATGCCGATATGATCGATAGCACGACATTTAATATCATTATTACTCTTATTATTATGAACCTAACTCATATTATTAGCCATATTATGCTTGTATGATCGATAGAACTACAATTACTATACTCATTACTCTTATTGTTATCAACCTAACTCATATTATTACCCATATTATGCTTATATGATCGATAGAACGACATTTACTATACTTATTACACTTCCTATTATCAATCTAACTTATATTATTGGCCATATTATGCTTATATGATCGATAGAACGACAATTACTATACTTATTACTCTTATTGTTATCAATCTAACTCATATTTTTAGCCATATTATGCTTATATGATCGATAGAACGAGAATTACTATACTCACTACTCTTAGTATTATCAATCTAACTCATATTATTAGCCATATTATGCTTATATGATCGATAGAACGACAATTACTATACTTATTACTCTTATTGTTATCAATCTAACTCATATTGTTAGCCATATTATGCTTATATGATCGATAGAACGAGAATTACTATACTCACTACTCTTAGTATTGTCAATCTAACTCATATTATTAGCCATATTATGCTTAAATGATCGATAGAACGACAATTACTACACTTATTACTCTTATTATTATCAATCTCACTCATATTATTAGCCATATTATGCTTATATGAGCAATAGAACTACAACTGCTATACTTATTACTCTTATTATTATCAATCTAACTCATATTATTAACCATATTATGCTTATATGATCGATAGAACGAGAATTACTATACTCATTACTCTTATTATTATCAATGTAACTCATATTATTAACCATATTATGCCGATATGATCGATAGCACGACATTTAATATCATTATTACTCTTATTATTATGAGCCTAACTCATATTATTAGCCATATTATGCTTGTATGATCGATAGAACTACAATTACTATACTCATTACTCTTATTGTTATCAACCTAACTCATATTATTACCCATATTATGCTTATATGATCGATAGAACGACATTTACTATACTTATTACACTTCCTATTATCAATCTAACTCATATTATTAGCCATATTATGCTTAAATGATCGATAGAACGACAATTACTACACTTATTACTCTTATTATTATCAATCTCACTCATATTATTAGCCATATTATGCTTATATGAGCAATAGAACTACAACTGCTATACTTATTACTCTTATTATTATCAATCTAACTCATATTATTAACCATATTATGCAGATATGATCGATAGAACTACCATTACTATACTCATTACTCTTATTGTTATCAATCTAACTCATATTATTAGACATATTATGCTTATATGATCGATAGAACGACAATTACTATACTTATTACTCTTATTATTATAAATATAACTCATATTATTAGCCATATTATGCTTATATGATCGATAGAACGAGAATTACTATACCCACTACTCTTAGTATTATCAATCTAACTCATATTATTAGCCATATTATGCTTATATGATCGATAGAACGACAATTACTATACTCACTACTCTTAGTATTGTCAATCTAACTCATATTATTAGCCATATTATGCTTATATGATCGATAGAACGAGAATTACTATACTCACTACTCTTAGTATTATCAATCTAACTCATATTATTAGCCATATTATGCTTAAATGATCGATAGAACGACAATTACTATACTTATTACTCTTATTGTTATCAATCTAACTCATATTGTTAGCCATATTATGCTTATATGATCGATAGAACGAGAATTACTATACTCACTACTCTTAGTATTATCAATCTAACTCATATTATTAACCATATTATGCAAATTTGATCGATAGAACGACAATCACTAAACTCATTACTCTTATTATTATCAATCTAACTCATATTATTAGCCATATTATGCTTATATGATCGATAGAATGAGAATTACTATACTCACTACTCTTAGTATTATCACTCTAACTCATATTATTAGCCATATTATGCTTATATGATCGATAGAACGACAATTACTATACTTATTACTCTTATTGTTATCAATCTAACTCATATCATTAGCCATATTATGCTTATATGATCCATAGAACGAGAATTACTATACTCACTACTCTTAGTATTACCAATCTAACTCATATTATTAGCCATATTATGCTTATATTATCGATAGATCGACAATTACTATACTTATTACTGTTACTATTATCAATCTAACTCATATTATTAGCCATATTATGCTTAAATGATCGATAGAACGACAATTACTATACTTATTACTCTTATTGTTATCAATCTAACTCATATTATTAGCCATATTATGCTTATATGATCGATAGAACGAGAATTACTATACTCACTACTCTTAGTATTATCACTCTAACTCATATTATTAGCCATATTATGCTTATATGATCGATAGAACGACAATTACTATACATATTACTCTTATTGTTATCAATCTAACTCATATTATTAGCCATATTATGCTTATATGTTCGATAGAACGAGAATTACTATACTCACTACTCTTAGTATTATCAATCTAACTCATATTATTAGCCATATTATGCTTAAATGATCGATAGAACGACAATTACTACACTTATTACTCTTATTATTATCAATCTAACTCATATTATTAGCCATATTATGCTTATATGAGCAATAGAACTACAACTACTATACTTATTACTCTTATTATTATCAATCTAACTCATATTATTAACCATATTATGCAGATATGATCGATAGAACGACAATTACTATACTTATTACTTTTATTGTTATCAATCTAACTCATATTATTAGCCATATTATGCTTAAATGATCGATAGAACGATAATTACTATACTTATTACTCTTATTATTATCAATCTAACTCATATTATTAGCCATATTATGCTTATATGATCGATAGAACGACAATTACTATACTTATTACACTCACTATTATCAATCTAACTCATATTATTAACCATATTATGCAGATATGATCGATAGCACGACATTTACTATACCTATTACTCTTATTATTATCAGCCTAACTCATATTATTAGACGTATTATGCTTATATGATCGACAGAACGACAACTACTATATTTATTACACTCACTGTTATCAATCTAACTCATATTATTAACCATATTATGCAAATTTGATCGATAGAACGACAATCACTATACATATTAGTCTTATTATTATCAACCTAACTCATATTATTATCCATATTATGCTTAAATGATCGATAGAACGACAATTACTATACTTATTACTCGTATTATTATCAATCTAACTCATATTATTAACATATTATGCTATTGCTTATAATATCGATAGAACGACAATTACTATACTTATTACTGTTATTTTTATCAATCTAACTCATATTATTAGCCATATTATGCTTAAATGATCGATAGAACTACAATTACTATACTCATTGCTCTTATTATTATCAATCTAACTCATATTATTAGCCATATTATGCTTATATGATCGATAGAATGAGAATTACTATACTCACTACTCTTAGTATTATCACTCTAACTCATATTATTAACCACATTATGCAGATATGATCGATAGAACGAGAATTACTATACTTACTACTCTTAGTATTATCAATCTAACTCATATTATTAGCCATATTATGCTTAAATGATCGATAGAACGACAATTACTGTACCTATTACTCTTATTATTATTAATTTAACACATATTATTAGCCATATTATGCTTATATGATTGACAGGACGACAATTACTATACTTAATACACTCACTGTTATCAATCTAACTCATATTATTAACCATATTATGCTTATATGATCGATAGAACGAGAATTACTATACTCATTACTCTTATTATTATCAATGTAACTCATATTATTAACCATATTATGCCGATATGATCGATAGCATGACATTTAATATCATTATTACTCTTATTATTATGAACCTAACTCATATTATTAGCCATATTATGCTTGTATGATCGATAGAACTACAATTACTATACTCATTACTCTTATTGTTATCAACCTAACTCATATTATTACCCATATTATGCTTATATGATCGATAGAACGACATTTACTATCCTTATTACACTTCCTATTATCAATCTAACTTATATTATTGGCCATATTATGCTTATATGATCGATAGAACGACAATTACTATACTTATTACTCTTATTGTTATCAATCTAACTCATATTTTTAGCCATATTATGCTTATATGATCGATAGAACGAGAATTACTATACTCACTACTCTTAGTATTATCAATCTAACTCATATTATTAGCCATATTATGCTTATATGATCGATAGAACGACAATTACTATACTTATTACTCTTATTGTTATCAATCTAACTCATATTGTTAGCCATATTATGCTTATATGATCGATAGAACGAGAATTACTATACTCACTACTCTTAGTATTATCACTCTAACTCATATTATTAGCCATATTATGCTTATATGATCGATAGAACGACAATTACTATACTTATTACTCTTATTGTTATCAATCTAACTCATATCATTAGCCATATTATGCTTATATGATCCATAGAACGAGAATTACTATACTCACTACTCTTAGTATTACCAATCTAACTCATATTATTAGCCATATTATGCTTATATTATCGATAGATCGACAATTACTATACTTATTACTGTTACTATTATCAATCTAACTCATATTATTAGCCATATTATGCTTAAATGATCGATAGAACGACAATTACTATACTTATTACTCTTATTGTTATCAATCTAACTCATATTATTAGCCATATTATGCTTATATGATCGATAGAACGAGAATTACTATACTCACTACTCTTAGTATTATCACTCTAACTCATATTATTAGCCATATTATGCTTATATGATCGATAGAACGACAATTACTATACATATTACTCTTATTGTTATCAATCTAACTCATATTATTAGCCATATTATGCTTATATGTTCGATAGAACGAGAATTACTATACTCACTACTCTTAGTATTATCAATCTAACTCATATTATTAGCCATATTATGCTTAAATGATCGATAGAACGACAATTACTACACTTATTACTCTTATTTTTATCAATCTAACTCATATTATTAGCCATATTATGCTTAAATGATCGATAGAACTACAATTACTGTACTCATTGCTCTTATTATTATCAATCTAACTCATATTATTAGCCATATTATGCTTATATGATCGATAGAATGAGAATTACTATACTCACTACTCTTAGTATTATCACTCTAACTCATATTATTAACCACATTATGCAGATATGATCGATAGAACGAGAATTACTATACTTACTACTCTTAGTATTATCAATCTAACTCATATTATTAGCCATATTATGCTTAAATGATCGATAGAACGGCAATTACTGTACCTATTACTCTTATTATTATTAATTTAACACATATTATTAGCCATATTATGCTTATATGATTGACAGGACGACAATTACTATACTTATTACACTCACTGTTATCAATCTAACTCATATTATTAACCATATTATGCTTATATGATCGATAGAACGAGAATTACTATACTCATTACTCTTATTATTATCAATGTAACTCATATTATTAACCATATTATGCCGATATGATCGATAGCATGACATTTAATATCATTATTACTCTTATTATTATGAACCTAACTCATATTATTAGCCATATTATGCTTGTATGATCGATAGAACTACAATTACTATACTCATTACTCTTATTGTTATCAACCTAACTCATATTATTACCCATATTATGCTTATATGATCGATAGAACGACATTTACTATACTTATTACACTTCCTATTATCAATCTAACTTATATTATTGGCCATATTATGCTTATATGATCGATAGAACGACAATTACTATACTTATTACTCTTATTGTTATCAATCTAACTCATATTTTTAGCCATATTATGCTTATATGATCGATAGAACGAGAATTACTACACTTATTACTCTTATTATTATCAATCTAACTCATATTATTAGCCATATTATGCTTATATGAGCAATAGAACTACAACTACTATACTTATTACTCTTATTATTATCAATCTAACTCATATTATTAACCATATTATGCAGATATGATCGATAGAACTACCATTACTATAATCATTACTCTTATTGTTATCAATCTAACTCATATTATTAGACATATTATGCTTATATGATCGATAGAACTACCATTACTATACTCATTACTCTTATTGTTATCAATCTAACTCATATTATTAGACATATTATGCTTATATGATCGATAGAACGACAATTACTATACTTATTACTCTTATTATTATAAATATAACTCATATTATTAGCCATATTATGCTTATATGATCGATAGAACGAGAATTACTATACTCACTACTCTTAGTATTATCAATCTAACTCATATTATTAGCCATATTATGCTTATATGATCGATAGAACGACAATTACTATACTCACTACTCTTAGTATTGTCAATCTAACTCATATTATTAGCCATATTGTGCTTATATGATCGATAGAACGAGAATTACTATACTCACTACTCTTAGTATTATCAATCTAACTCATATTATTAGCCATATTATGCTTAAATGATCGATAGAACGACAATTACTATACTTATTACTCTTATTGTTATCAATCTAACTCATATTGTTAGCCATATTATGCTTATATGATCGATAGAACGAGAATTACTATACTCACTACTCTTAGTATTATCAATCTAACTCATATTATTAACCATATTATGCAAATTTGATCGATAGAACGACAATCACTAAACTCATTACTCTTATTATTATCAATCTAACTCATATTATTAGCCATATTATGCTTATATGATCGATAGAATGAGAATTACTATACTCACTACTCTTAGTATTATCACTCTAACTCATATTATTAGCCATATTATGCTTATATGATCGATAGAACGACAATTACTATACTTATTACTCTTATTGTTATCAATCTAACTCATATCATTAGCCATATTATGCTTATATGATCCATAGAACGAGAATTACTATACTCACTACTCTTAGTATTATCAATCTAACTCATATTATTAGCCATATTATGCTTAAATGATCGATAGAACGACAATTACTACACTTATTACTCTTATTATTATCAATCTCACTCATATTATTAGCCATATTATGCTTATATGAGCAATAGAACTACAACTGCTATACTTATTACTCTTATTATTATCAATCTAACTCATATTATTAACCATATTATGCAGATATGATCGATAGAACTACCATTACTATACTCATTACTCTTATTGTTATCAATCTAACTCATATTATTAGACATATTATGCTTATATGATCGATAGAACGACAATTACTATACTTATTACTCTTATTATTATAAATATAACTCATATTATTAGCCATATTATGCTTATATGATCGATAGAACGAGAATTACTATACCCACTACTCTTAGTATTATCAATCTAACTCATATTATTAGCCATATTATGCTTATATGATCGATAGAACGACAATTACTATACTCACTACTCTTAGTATTGTCAATCTAACTCATATTATTAGCCATATTATGCTTATATGATCGATAGAACGAGAATTACTATACTCACTACTCTTAGTATTATCAATCTAACTCATATTATTAGCCATATTATGCTTAAATGATCGATAGAACGACAATTACTATACTTATTACTCTTATTGTTATCAATCTAACTCATATTGTTAGCCATATTATGCTTATATGATCGATAGAACGAGAATTACTATACTCACTACTCTTAGTATTATCAATCTAACTCATATTATTAACCATATTATGCAAATTTGATCGATAGAACTACAATCACTAAACTCATTACTCTTATTATTATCAATCTAACTCATATTATTAGCCATATTATGCTTATATGATCGATAGAATGAGAATTACTATACTCACTACTCTTAGTATTATCACTCTAACTCATATTATTAGCCATATTATGCTTATATGATCGATAGAACGACAATTACTATACTTATTACTCTTATTGTTATCAATCTAACTCATATCATTAGCCATATTATGCTTATATGATCCATAGAACGAGAATTACTATACTCACTACTCTTAGTATTACCAATCTAACTCATATTATTAGCCATATTATGCTTATATTATCGATAGATCGACAATTACTATACTTATTACTGTTACTATTATCAATCTAACTCATATTATTAGCCATATTATGCTTAAATGATCGATAGAACGACAATTACTATACTTATTACTCTTATTGTTATCAATCTAACTCATATTATTAGCCATATTATGCTTATATGATCGATAGAACGAGAATTACTATACTCACTACTCTTAGTATTATCACTCTAACTCATATTATTAGCCATATTATGCTTATATGATCGATAGAACGACAATCACTATACATATTACTCTTATTGTTATCAATCTAACTCATATTATTAGCCATATTATGCTTATATGTTCGATAGAACGAGAATTACTATACTCACTACTCTTAGTATTATCAATCTAACTCATATTATTAGCCATATTATGCTTAAATGATCGATAGAACGACAATTACTACACTTATTACTCTTATTATTATCAATCTAACTCATATTATTAGCCATATTATGCTTATATGAGCAATAGAACTACAACTACTATACTTATTACTCTTATTATTATCAATCTAACTCATATTATTAACCATATTATGCAGATATGATCGATAGAACGACAATTACTATACTTATTACTTTTATTGTTATCAATCTAACTCATATTATTAGCCATATTATGCTTAAATGATCGATAGAACGATAATTACTATACTTATTACTCTTATTATTATCAATCTAACTCATATTATTAGCCATATTATGCTTATATGATCGATAGAACGACAATTACTATACTTATTACACTCACTATTATCAATCTAACTCATATTATTAACCATATTATGCAGATATGATCGATAGCACGACATTTACTATACTTATTACTCTTATTATTATCAGCCTAACTCATATTATTAGACGTATTATGCTTATATGATCGACAGAACGACAACTACTATATTTATTACACTCACTGTTATCAATCTAACTCATATTATTAACCATATTATGCAAATTTGATCGATAGAACGACAATCACTATACATATTAGTCTTATTATTATCAACCTAACTCATATTATTATCCATATTATGCTTAAATGATCGATAGAACGACAATTACTATACTTATTACTCGTATTATTATCAATCTAACTCATATTATTAACAATATTATGCTTAAATGATCGATAGAACTACAATTACTATACTCATTGCTCTTATTATTATCAATCTAACTCATATTATTAGCCATATTATGCTTATATGATCGATAGAATGAGAATTACTATACTTATTACTGTTACTATTATCAATCTAACTCATATTATTAGCCATATTATGCTTATATGATCGATAGAACGAGAATTACTATACTCACTACTCTTAGTATTGTCAATCTAACTCATATTATTAGCCATATTATGCTTAAATTATCGATAGAACGACAATTACTGTACCTATTACTCTTATTATTATTAATTTAACACATATTATTAGCCATATTATGCTTATATGATTGACAGGACGACAATTACTATACTTATTACACTCACTGTTATCAATCTAACTCATATTATTAACCATATTATGCTTATATGATCGATAGAACGAGAATTACTATACTCATTACTCTTATTATTATCAATGTAACTCATATTATTAACCATATTATGCCGATATGATCGATAGCACGACATTTAATATCATTATTACTCTTATTATTATGAACCTAACTCATATTATTAGCCATATTATGCTTGTATGATCGATAGAACTACAATTACTATACTCATTACTCTTATTGTTATCAACCTAACTCATATTATTACCCATATTATGCTTATATGATCGATAGAACGACATTTACTATACTTATTACACTTCCTATTATCAATCTAACTTATATTATTGGCCATATTATGCTTATATGATCGATAGAACGACAATTACTATACTTATTACTCTTATTGTTATCAATCTAACTCATATTTTTAGCCATATTATGCTTATATGATCGATAGAACGAGAATTACTATACTCACTACTTTTAGTATTATCAATCTAACTCATATTATTAGCCATATTATGCTTATATGATCGATAGAACGACAATTACTATACTTATTACTCTTATTGTTATCAATCTAACTCATATTGTTAGCCATATTATGCTTATATGATCGATAGAACGAGAATTACTATACTCACTACTCTTAGTATTGTCAATCTAACTCATATTATTAGCCATATTATGCTTAAATGATCGATAGAACGACAATTACTACACTTATTACTCTTATTATTATCAATCTCACTCATATTATTAGCCATATTATGCTTATATGAGCAATAGAACTACAACTGCTATACTTATTACTCTTATTATTATCAATCTAACTCATATTATTAACCATATTATGCAGATATGATCGATAGAACTACCATTACTATACTCATTACTCTTATTGTTATCAATCTAACTCATATTATTAGACATATTATGCTTATATGATCGATAGAACGACAATTACTATACTTATTACTCTTATTATTATAAATATAACTCATATTATTAGCCATATTATGCTTATATGATCGATAGAACGAGAATTACTATACCCACTACTCTTAGTATTATCAATCTAACTCATATTATTAGCCATATTATGCTTATATGATCGATAGAACGACAATTACTATACTCACTACTCTTAGTATTGTCAATCTAACTCATATTATTAGCCATATTATGCTTATATGATCGATAGAACGAGAATTACTATACTCACTACTCTTAGTATTATCAATCTAACTCATATTATTAGCCATATTATGCTTAAATGATCGATAGAACGACAATTACTATACTTATTACTCTTATTGTTATCAATCTAACTCATATTGTTAGCCATATTATGCTTATATGATCGATAGAACGAGAATTACTATACTCACTACTCTTAGTATTATCAATCTAACTCATATTATTAACCATATTATGCAAATTTGATCGATAGAACGACAATCACTAAACTCATTACTCTTATTATTATCAATCTAACTCATATTATTAGCCATATTATGCTTACATGATCGATAGAATGAGAATTACTATACTCACTACTCTTAGTATTATCACTCTAACTCATATTATTAGCCATATTATGCTTATATGATCGATAGAACGACAATTACTATACTTATTACTCTTATTGTTATCAATCTAACTCATATCATTAGCCATATTATGCTTATATGATCCATAGAACGAGAATTACTATACTCACTACTCTTAGTATTACCAATCTAACTCATATTATTAGCCATATTATGCTTATATTATCGATAGATCGACAATTACTATACTTATTACTGTTACTATTATCAATCTAACTCATATTATTAGCCATATTATGCTTAAATGATCGATAGAACGACAATTACTATACTTATTACTCTTATTGTTATCAATCTAACTCATATTATTAGCCATATTATGCTTATATGATCGATAGAACGAGAATTACTATACTCACTACTCTTAGTATTATCACTCTAACTCATATTATTAGCCATATTATGCTTATATGATCGATAGAACGACAATTACTATACATATTACTCTTATTGTTATCAATCTAACTCATATTATTAGCCATATTATGCTTATATGTTCGATAGAACGAGAATTACTATACTCACTACTCTTAGTATTATCAATCTAACTCATATTATTAGCCATATTATGCTTAAATGATCGATAGAACGACAATTACTACACTTATTACTCTTATTATTATCAATCTAACTCATATTATTAGCCATATTATGCTTATATGAGCAATAGAACTACAACTACTACACTTATTACTCTTATTATTATCAATCTAACTCATATTATTAACCATATTATGCAGATATGATCGATAGAACGACAATTACTATACTTATTACTTTTATTGTTATCAATCTAACTCATATTATTAGCCATATTATGCTTAAATGATCGATAGAACGATAATTACTATACTTATTACTCTTATTATTATCAATCTAACTCATATTATTATCCATATTATGCTTAAATGATCGATAGAACGACAATTACTATACTTATTACTCGTATTATTATCAATCTAACTCATATTATTAACAATATTATGCTTATAATATCGATAGAACGACAATTACTATACTTATTACTGTTATTTTTATCAATCTAACTCATATTATTAGCCATATTATGCTTAAATGATCGATAGAACTACAATTACTATACTCATTGCTCTTATTATTATCAATCTAACTCATATTATTAGCCATATTATGCTTATATGATCGATAGAATGAGAATTACTATACTCACTACTCTTAGTATTATCACTCTAACTCATATTATTAACCACATTATGCAGATATGATCGATAGAACGAGAATTACTATACTTACTACTCTTAGTATTATCAATCTAACTCATATTATTAGCCATATTATGCTTAAATGATCGATAGAACGACAATTACTGTACCTATTACTCTTATTATTATTAATTTAACACATATTATTAGCCATATTATGCTTATATGATTGACAGGACGACAATTACTATATTTATTACACTCACTGTTATCAATCTAACTCATATTATTAACCATATTATGCAAATTTGATCGATAGAACGACAATCACTATACATATTAGTCTTATTATTATCAACCTAACTCATATTATTATCCATATTATGCTTAAATGATCGATAGAACGACAATTACTATACTTATTACTCGTATTATTATCAATCTAACTCATATTATTAACAATATTATGCTTATAATATCGATAGAACGACAATTACTATACTTATTACTGTTATTTTTATCAATCTAACTCATATTATTAGCCATATTATGCTTAAATGATCGATAGAACTACAATTACTATACTCATTGCTCTTATTATTATCAATCTAACTCATATTATTAGCCATATTATGCTTATATGATCGATAGAATGAGAATTACTATACTCACTACTCTTAGTATTATCACTCTAACTCATATTATTAACCACATTATGCAGATATGATCGATAGAACGAGAATTACTATACTTACTACTCTTAGTATTATCAATCTAACTCATATTATTAGCCATATTATGCTTAAATGATCGATAGAACGACAATTACTGTACCTATTACTCTTATTATTATTAATTTAACACATATTATTAGCCATATTATGCTTATATGATTGACAGGACGACAATTACTATACTTATTACACTCACTGTTATCAATCTAACTCATATTATTAACCATATTATGCTTATATGATCGATAGAACGAGAATTACTATACTCATTACTCTTATTATTATCAATGTAACTCATATTATTAACCATATTATGCCGATATGATCGATAGCACGACATTTAATATCATTATTACTCTTATTATTATGAACCTAACTCATATTATTAGCCATATTATGCTTGTATGATCGATAGAACTACAATTACTATACTCATTACTCTTATTGTTATCAACCTAACTCATATTATTACCCATATTATGCTTATATGATCGATAGAACGACATTTACTATACTTATTACACTTCCTATTATCAATCTAACTCATATTATTAGCCATATTATGCTTAAATGATCGATAGAACGACAATTACTACACTTATTACTCTTATTATTATCAATCTCACTCATATTATTAGCCATATTATGCTTATATGAGCAATAGAACTACAACTGCTATACTTATTACTCTTATTATTATCAATCTAACTCATATTATTAACCATATTATGCAGATATGATCGATAGAACTACCATTACTATACTCATTACTCTTATTGTTATCAATCTAACTCATATTATTAGCCATATTATGCTTATATGATCGATAGAACGAGAATTACTATACTCACTACTCTTAGTATTATCACTCTAACTCATATTATTAGCCATATTATGCTTATATGATCGATAGAACGACAATTACTATACATATTACTCTTATTGTTATCAATCTAACTCATATTATTAGCCATATTATGCTTATATGTTCGATAGAACGAGAATTACTATACTCACTACTCTTAGTATTATCAATCTAACTCATATTATTAGCCATATTATGCTTAAATGATCGATAGAACGACAATTACTACACTTATTACTCTTATTATTATCAATCTAACTCATATTATTAGCCATATTATGCTTATATGAGCAATAGAACTACAACTACTATACTTATTACTCTTATTATTATCAATCTAACTCATATTATTAACCATATTATGCAGATATGATCGATAGAACGACAATTACTATACTTATTACTTTTATTGTTATCAATCTAACTCATATTATTAGCCATATTATGCTTAAATGATCGATAGAACGATAATTACTATACTTATTACTCTTATTATTATCAATCTAACTCATATTATTAGCCATATTATGCTTATATGATCGATAGAACGACAATTACTATACTTATTACACTCACTATTATCAATCTAACTCATATTATTAACCATATTATGCAGATATGATCGATAGCACGACATTTACTATACCTATTACTCTTATTATTATCAGCCTAACTCATATTATTAGACGTATTATGCTTATATGATCGACAGAACGACAACTACTATATTTATTACACTCACTGTTATCAATCTAACTCATATTATTAACCATATTATGCAAATTTGATCGATAGAACGACAATCACTATACATATTAGTCTTATTATTATCAACCTAACTCATATTATTATCCATATTATGCTTAAATGATCGATAGAACGACAATTACTATACTTATTACTCGTATTATTATCAATCTAACTCATATTATTAACAATATTATGCTTATAATATCGATAGAACGACAATTACTATACTTATTACTGTTATTTTTATCAATCTAACTCATATTATTAGCCATATTATGCTTAAATGATCGATAGAACGATAATTACTATACTTATTACTCTTATTATTATCAATCTAACTCATATTATTAGCCATATTATGCTTATATGATCGATAGAACGACAATTACTATACTTATTACACTCACTATTATCAATCTAACTCATATTATTAACCATATTATGCAGATATGATCGATAGCACGACATTTACTATACCTATTACTCTTATTATTATCAGCCTAACTCATATTATTAGACGTATTATGCTTATATGATCGACAGAACGACAACTACTATATTTATTACACTCACTGTTATCAATCTAACTCATATTATTAACCATATTATGCAAATTTGATCGATAGAACGACAATCACTATACATATTAGTCTTATTATTATCAACCTAACTCATATTATTATCCATATTATGCTTAAATGATCGATAGAACGACAATTACTATACTTATTACTCGTATTATTATCAATCTAACTCATATTATTAACAATATTATGCTTATAATATCGATAGAACGACAATTACTATACTTATTACTGTTATTTTTATCAATCTAACTCATATTATTAGCCATATTATGCTTAAATGATCGAAAGAACTACAATTACTATACTCATTGCTCTTATTATTATCAATCTAACTCATATTATTAGCCATATTATGCTTATATGATCGATAGAATGAGAATTACTATACTCACTACTCTTAGTATTATCACTCTAACTCATATTATTAACCACATTATGCAGATATGATCGATAGAACGAGAATTACTATACTTACTACTCTTAGTATTATCAATCTAACTCATATTATTAGCCATATTATGCTTAAATGATCGATAGAACGACAATTACTGTACCTATTACTCTTATTATTATTAATTTAACACATATTATTAGCCATATTATGCTTATATGATTGACAGGACGACAATTACTATACTTAATACACTCACTGTTATCAATCTAACTCATATTATTAACCATATTATGCTTATATGATCGATAGAACGAGAATTACTATACTCATTACTCTTATTATTATCAATGTAACTCATATTATTAACCATATTATGCCGATATGATCGATAGCATGACATTTAATATCATTATTACTCTTATTATTATGAACCTAACTCATATTATTAGCCATATTATGCTTGTATGATCGATAGAACTACAATTACTATACTCATTACTCTTATTGTTATCAACCTAACTCATATTATTACCCATATTATGCTTATATGATCGATAGAACGACATTTACTATACTTATTACACTTCCTATTATCAATCTAACTTATATTATTGGCCATATTATGCTTATATGATCGATAGAACGACAATTACTATACTTATTTCTCTTATTGTTATCAATCTAACTCATATTTTTAGCCATATTATGCTTATATGATCGATAGAACGAGAATTACTATACTCACTACTCTTAGTATTATCACTCTAACTCATATTATTAGCCATATTATGCTTATATGATCGATAGAACGACAATTACTATACTTATTACTCTTATTGTTATCAATCTAACTCATATCATTAGCCATATTATGCTTATATGATCCATAGAACGAGAATTACTATACTCACTACTCTTAGTATTACCAATCTAACTCATATTATTAGCCATATTATGCTTATATTATCGATAGATCGACAATTACTATACTTATTACTGTTACTATTATCAATCTAACTCATATTATTAGCCATATTATGCTTAAATGATCGATAGAACGACAATTACTATACTTATTACTCTTATTGTTATCAATCTAACTCATATTATTAGCCATATTATGCTTATATGATCGATAGAACGAGAATTACTATACTCACTACTCTTAGTATTATCACTCTAACTCATATTATTAGCCATATTATGCTTATATGATCGATAGAACGACAATTACTATACATATTACTCTTATTGTTATCAATCTAACTCATATTATTAGCCATATTATGCTTATATGTTCGATAGAACGAGAATTACTATACTCACTACTCTTAGTATTATCAATCTAACTCATATTATTAGCCATATTATGCTTAAATGATCGATAGAACGACAATTACTACACTTATTACTCTTATTTTTATCAATCTAACTCATATTATTAGCCATATTATGCTTATATGATCGATAGAATGAGAATTACTATACTCACTACTCTTAGTATTATCACTCTAACTCATATTATTAACCACATTATGCAGATATGATCGATAGAACGAGAATTACTATACTTACTACTCTTAGTATTATCAATCTAACTCATATTATTAGCCATATTATGCTTAAATGATCGATAGAACGACAATTACTGTACCTATTACTCTTATTATTATTAATTTAACACATATTATTAGCCATATTATGCTTATATGATTGACAGGACGACAATTACTATACTTATTACACTCACTGTTATCAATCTAACTCATATTATTAACCATATTATGCTTATATGATCGATAGAACGAGAATTACTATACTCATTACTCTTATTATTATCAATGTAACTCATATTATTAACCATATTATGCCGATATGATCGATAGCATGACATTTAATATCATTATTACTCTTATTATTATGAACCTAACTCATATTATTAGCCATATTATGCTTGTATGATCGATAGAACTACAATTACTATACTCATTACTCTTATTGTTATCAACCTAACTCATATTATTACCCATATTATGCTTATATGATCGATAGAACGACATTTACTATACTTATTACACTTCCTATTATCAATCTAACTTATATTATTGGCCATATTATGCTTATATGATCGATAGAACGACAATTACTATACTTATTACTCTTATTGTTATCAATCTAACTCATATTTTTAGCCATATTATGCTTATATGATCGATAGAACGAGAATTACTACACTTATTACTCTTATTATTATCAATCTAACTCATATTATTAGCCATATTATGCTTATATGAGCAATAGAACTACAACTACTATACTTATTACTCTTATTATTATCAATCTAACTCATATTATTAACCATATTATGCAGATATGATCGATAGAACTACCATTACTATACTCATTACTCTTATTGTTATCAATCTAACTCATATTATTAGACATATTATGCTTATATGATCGATAGAACTACCATTACTATACTCATTACTCTTATTGTTATCAATCTAACTCATATTATTAGACATATTATGCTTATATGATCGATAGAACGACAATTACTATACTTATTACTCTTATTATTATAAATATAACTCATATTATTAGCCATATTATGCTTATATGATCGATAGAACGAGAATTACTATACTCACTACTCTTAGTATTATCAATCTAACTCATATTATTAGCCATATTATGCTTATATGATCGATAGAACGACAATTACTATACTCACTACTCTTAGTATTGTCAATCTAACTCATATTATTAGCCATATTGTGCTTATATGATCGATAGAACGAGAATTACTATACTCACTACTCTTAGTATTATCAATCTAACTCATATTATTAGCCATATTATGCTTAAATGATCGATAGAACGACAATTACTATACTTATTACTCTTATTGTTATCAATCTAACTCATATTGTTAGCCATATTATGCTTATATGATCGATAGAACGAGAATTACTATACTCACTACTCTTAGTATTATCAATCTAACTCATATTATTAACCATATTATGCAAATTTGATCGATAGAACGACAATCACTAAACTCATTACTCTTATTATTATCAATCTAACTCATATTATTAGCCATATTATGCTTATATGATCGATAGAATGAGAATTACTATACTCACTACTCTTAGTATTATCACTCTAACTCATATTATTAGCCATATTATGCTTATATGATCGATAGAACGACAATTACTATACTTATTACTCTTATTGTTATCAATCTAACTCATATCATTAGCCATATTATGCTTATATGATCCATAGAACGAGAATTACTATACTCACTACTCTTAGTATTATCAATCTAACTCATATTATTAGCCATATTATGCTTAAATGATCGATAGAACGACAATTACTACACTTATTACTCTTATTATTATCAATCTCACTCATATTATTAGCCATATTATGCTTATATGAGCAATAGAACTACAACTGCTATACTTATTACTCTTATTATTATCAATCTAACTCATATTATTAACCATATTATGCAGATATGATCGATAGAACTACCATTACTATACTCATTACTCTTATTGTTATCAATCTAACTCATATTATTAGACATATTATGCTTATATGATCGATAGAACGACAATTACTATACTTATTACTCTTATTATTATAAATATAACTCATATTATTAGCCATATTATGCTTATATGATCGATAGAACGAGAATTACTATACCCACTACTCTTAGTATTATCAATCTAACTCATATTATTAGCCATATTATGCTTATATGATCGATAGAACGACAATTACTATACTCACTACTCTTAGTATTGTCAATCTAACTCATATTATTAGCCATATTATGCTTATATGATCGATAGAACGAGAATTACTATACTCACTACTCTTAGTATTATCAATCTAACTCATATTATTAGCCATATTATGCTTAAATGATCGATAGAACGACAATTACTATACTTATTACTCTTATTGTTATCAATCTAACTCATATTGTTAGCCATATTATGCTTATATGATCGATAGAACGAGAATTACTATACTCACTACTCTTAGTATTATCAATCTAACTCATATTATTAACCATATTATGCAAATTTGATCGATAGAACGACAATCACTAAACTCATTACTCTTATTATTATCAATCTAACTCATATTATTAGCCATATTATGCTTATATGATCGATAGAATGAGAATTACTATACTCACTACTCTTAGTATTATCACTCTAACTCATATTATTAGCCATATTATGCTTATATGATCGATAGAACGACAATTACTATACTTATTACTCTTATTGTTATCAATCTAACTCATATCATTAGCCATATTATGCTTATATGATCCATAGAACGAGAATTACTATACTCACTACTCTTAGTATTACCAATCTAACTCATATTATTAGCCATATTATGCTTATATTATCGATAGATCGACAATTACTATACTTATTACTGTTACTATTATCAATCTAACTCATATTATTAGCCATATTATGCTTAAATGATCGATAGAACGACAATTACTATACTTATTACTCGTATTGTTATCAATCTAACTCATATTATTAGCCATATTATGCTTATATGATCGATAGAACGAGAATTACTATACTCACTACTCTTAGTATTATCACTCTAACTCATATTATTAGCCATATTATGCTTATATGATCGATAGAACGACAATTACTATACATATTACTCTTATTGTTATCAATCTAACTCATATTATTAGCCATATTATGCTTATATGTTCGATAGAACGAGAATTACTATACTCACTACTCTTAGTATTATCAATCTAACTCATATTATTAGCCATATTATGCTTAAATGATCGATAGAACGACAATTACTACACTTATTACTCTTATTATTATCAATCTAACTCATATTATTAGCCATATTATGCTTATATGAGCAATAGAACTACAACTACTATACTTATTACTCTTATTATTATCAATCTAACTCATATTATTAACCATATTATGCAGATATGATCGATAGAACTACCATTACTATACTCATTACTCTTATTGTTATCAATCTAACTCATATTATTAGACATATTATGCTTATATGATCGATAGAACGACAATTACTATACTTATTACTCTTATTATTATAAATATAACTCATATTATTAGCCATATTATGCTTAAATGATCGATAGAACGACAATTACTATACTTATTACTCTTATTGTTATCAATCTAACTCATATTGTTAGCCATATTATGCTTATATGATCGATAGAACGAGAATTACTATACTCACTACTCTTAGTATTATCAATCTAACTCATATTATTAACCATATTATGCAAATTTGATCGATAGAACGACAATCACTAAACTCATTACTCTTATTATTATCAATCTAACTCATATTATTAGCCATATTATGCTTATATGATCGATAGAATGAGAATTACTATACTCACTACTCTTAGTATTATCACTCTAACTCATATTATTAGCCATATTATGCTTATATGATCGATAGAACGACAATTACTATACTTATTACTCTTATTGTTATCAATCTAACTCATATCATTAGCCATATTATGCTTATATGATCCATAGAACGAGAATTACTATACTCACTACTCTTAGTATTACCAATCTAACTCATATTATTAGCCATATTGTGCTTATATGATCGATAGAACGAGAATTACTATACTCACTACTCTTAGTATTATCAATCTAACTCATATTATTAGCCATATTATGCTTAAATGATCGATAGAACGACAATTACTATACTTATTACTCTTATTGTTATCAATCTAACTCATATTGTTAGCCATATTATGCTTATATGATCGATAGAACGAGAATTACTATACTCACTACTCTTAGTATTATCAATCTAACTCATATTATTAACCATATTATGCAAATTTGATCGATAGAACGACAATCACTAAACTCATTACTCTTATTATTATCAATCTAACTCATATTATTAGCCATATTATGCTTATATGATCGATAGAATGAGAATTACTATACTCACTACTCTTAGTATTATCACTCTAACTCATATTATTAGCCATATTATGCTTATATGATCGATAGAACGACAATTACTATACTTATTACTCTTATTGTTATCAATCTAACTCATATCATTAGCCATATTATGCTTATATGATCCATAGAACGAGAATTACTATACTCACTACTCTTAGTATTATCAATCTAACTCATATTATTAGCCATATTATGCTTATATTATCGATAGATCGACAATTACTATACTTATTACTGTTACTATTATCAATCTAACTCATATTATTAGCCATATTATGCTTAAATGATCGATAGAACGACAATTACTATACTTATTACTCTTATTGTTATCAATCTAACTCATATTATTAGCCATATTATGCTTATATGATCGATAGAACGGGAATTACTATACTCACTACTCTTAGTATTATCACTCTAACTCATATTATTAGCCATATTATGCTTATATGATCGATAGAACGACAATTACTATACATATTACTCTTATTGTTATCAATCTAACTCATATTATTAGCCATATTATGCTTATATGTTCGATAGAACGAGAATTACTATACTCACTACTCTTAGTATTATCAATCTAACTCATATTGTTAGCCATATTATGCTTAAATGATCGATAGAACGACAATTACTACACTTATTACTCTTATTATTATCAATCTAACTCATATTATTAGCCATATTATGCTTATATGAGCAATAGAACTACAACTACTATACTTATTACTCTTATTATTATCAATCTAACTCATATTATTAACCATATTATGCAGATATGATCGATAGAACGACAATTACTATACTTATTACTTTTATTGTTATCAATCTAACTCATATTATTAGCCATATTATGCTTAAATGATCGATAGAACGATAATTACTATACTTATTACTTTTATTGTTATCAATCTAACTCATATTATTAGCCATATTATGCTTAAATGATCGATAGAACGATAATTACTATACTTATTACTCTTATTATTATCAATCTAACTCATATTATTAACCATATTATGCAGATATGATCGATAGAACGACAATTACTATACTTATTACTTTTATTGTTATCAATCTAACTCATATTATTAGCCATATTATGCTTAAATGATCGATAGAACGATAATTACTATACTTATTACTCTTATTATTATCAATCTAACTCATATTATTAGCCATATTATGCTTATATGATCGATAGAACGACAATTACTATACTTATTACACTCACTATTATCAATCTAACTCATATTATTAACCATATTATGCAGATATGATCGATAGCACGACATTTACTATACCTATTACTCTTATTATTATCAGCCTAACTCATATTATTAGACGTATTATGCTTATATGATCGACAGAACGACAACTACTATATTTATTACACTCACTGTTATCAATCTAACTCATATTATTAACCATATTATGCAAATTTGATCGATAGAACGACAATCACTATACATATTAGTCTTATTATTATCAACCTAACTCATATTATTATCCATATTATGCTTAAATGATCGATAGAACGACAATTACTATACTTATTACTCGTATTATTATCAATCTAACTCATATTATTAACAATATTATGCTTATAATATCGATAGAACGACAATTACTATACTTATTACTGTTATTTTTATCAATCTAACTCATATTATTAGCCATATTATGCTTAAATGATCGATAGAACGATAATTACTATACTTATTACTCTTATTATTATCAATCTAACTCATATTATTAGCCATATTATGCTTATATGATCGATAGAACGACAATTACTATACTTATTACACTCACTATTATCAATCTAACTCATATTATTAACCATATTATGCAGATATGTTCGATAGCACGACATTTACTATACCTATTACTCTTATTATTATCAGCCTAACTCATATTATTAGACGTATTATGCTTATATGATCGACAGAACGACAACTACTATATTTATTACACTCACTGTTATCAATCTAACTCATATTATTAACCATATTATGCAAATTTGATCGATAGAACGACAATCACTATACATATTAGTCTTATTATTATCAACCTAACTCATATTATTATCCATATTATGCTTAAATGATCGATAGAACGACAATTACTATACTTATTACTCGTATTATTATCAATCTAACTCATATTATTAACAATATTATGCTTATAATATCGATAGAACGACAATTACTATACTTATTACTGTTATTTTTATCAATCTAACTCATATTATTAGCCATATTATGCTTAAATGATCGATAGAACTACAATTACTATACTCATTGCTCTTATTATTATCAATCTAACTCATATTATTAGCCATATTATGCTTATATGATCGATAGAATGAGAATTACTATACTCACTACTCTTAGTATTATCACTCTAACTCATATTATTAACCACATTATGCAGATATGATCGATAGAACGAGAATTACTATACTTACTACTCTTAGTATTATCAATCTAACTCATATTATTAGCCATATTATGCTTAAATGATCGATAGAACGACAATTACTGTACCTATTACTCTTATTATTATTAATTTAACACATATTATTAGCCATATTATGCTTATATGATTGACAGGACGACAATTACTATACTTAATACACTCACTGTTATCAATCTAACTCATATTATTAACCATATTATGCTTATATGATCGATAGAACGAGAATTACTATACTCATTACTCTTATTATTATCAATGTAACTCATATTATTAACCATATTATGCCGATATGATCGATAGCATGACATTTAATATCATTATTACTCTTATTATTATGAACCTAACTCATATTATTAGCCATATTATGCTTGTATGATCGATAGAACTACAATTACTATACTCATTACTCTTATTGTTATCAACCTAACTCATATTATTACCCATATTATGCTTATATGATCGATAGAACGACATTTACTATACTTATTACACTTCCTATTATCAATCTAACTTATATTATTGGCCATATTATGCTTATATGATCGATAGAACGACAATTACTATACTTATTTCTCTTATTGTTATCAATCTAACTCATATTTTTAGCCATATTATGCTTATATGATCGATAGAACGAGAATTACTATACTCACTACTCTTAGTATTATCAATCTAACTCATATTATTAGCCATATTATGCTTATATGATCGATAGAACGACAATTACTATACTTATTACTCTTATTGTTATCAATCTAACTCATATTGTTAGCCATATTATGCTTATATGATCGATAGAACGAGAATTACTATACTCACTACTCTTAGTATTATCACTCTAACTCATATTATTAGCCATATTATGCTTATATGATCGATAGAACGACAATTACTATACTTATTACTCTTATTGTTATCAATCTAACTCATATCATTAGCCATATTATGCTTATATGATCCATAGAACGAGAATTACTATACTCACTACTCTTAGTATTACCAATCTAACTCATATTATTAGCCATATTATGCTTATATTATCGATAGATCGACAATTACTATACTTATTACTGTTACTATTATCAATCTAACTCATATTATTAGCCATATTATGCTTAAATGATCGATAGAACGACAATTACTATACTTATTACTCTTATTGTTATCAATCTAACTCATATTATTAGCCATATTATGCTTATATGATCGATAGAACGAGAATTACTATACTCACTACTCTTAGTATTATCACTCTAACTCATATTATTAGCCATATTATGCTTATATGATCGATAGAACGACAATTACTATACATATTACTCTTATTGTTATCAATCTAACTCATATTATTAGCCATATTATGCTTATATGTTCGATAGAACGAGAATTACTATACTCACTACTCTTAGTATTATCAATCTAACTCATATTATTAGCCATATTATGCTTAAATGATCGATAGAACGACAATTACTACACTTATTACTCTTATTTTTATCAATCTAACTCATATTATTAGCCATATTATGCTTAAATGATCGATAGAACTACAATTACTATACTCATTGCTCTTATTATTATCAATCTAACTCATATTATTAGCCATATTATGCTTATATGATCGATAGAATGAGAATTACTATACTCACTACTCTTAGTATTATCACTCTAACTCATATTATTAACCACATTATGCAGATATGATCGATAGAACGAGAATTACTATACTTACTACTCTTAGTATTATCAATCTAACTCATATTATTAGCCATATTATGCTTAAATGATCGATAGAACGACAATTACTGTACCTATTACTCTTATTATTATTAATTTAACACATATTATTAGCCATATTATGCTTATATGATTGACAGGACGACAATTACTATACTTATTACACTCACTGTTATCAATCTAACTCATATTATTAACCATATTATGCTTATATGATCGATAGAACGAGAATTACTATACTCATTACTCTTATTATTATCAATGTAACTCATATTATTAACCATATTATGCCGATATGATCGATAGCATGACATTTAATATCATTATTACTCTTATTATTATGAACCTAACTCATATTATTAGCCATATTATGCTTGTATGATCGATAGAACTACAATTACTATACTCATTACTCTTATTGTTATCAACCTAACTCATATTATTACCCATATTATGCTTATATGATCGATAGAACGACATTTACTATACTTATTACACTTCCTATTATCAATCTAACTTATATTATTGGCCATATTATGCTTATATGATCGATAGAACGACAATTACTATACTTATTACTCTTATTGTTATCAATCTAACTCATATTTTTAGCCATATTATGCTTATATGATCGATAGAACGAGAATTACTACACTTATTACTCTTATTATTATCAATCTAACTCATATTATTAGCCATATTATGCTTATATGAGCAATAGAACTACAACTACTATACTTATTACTCTTATTATTATCAATCTAACTCATATTATTAACCATATTATGCAGATATGATCGATAGAACTACCATTACTATACTCATTACTCTTATTGTTATCAATCTAACTCATATTATTAGACATATTATGCTTATATGATCGATAGAACTACCATTACTATACTCATTACTCTTATTGTTATCAATCTAACTCATATTATTAGACATATTATGCTTATATGATCGATAGAACGACAATTACTATACTTATTACTCTTATTATTATAAATATAACTCATATTATTAGCCATATTATGCTTATATGATCGATAGAACGAGAATTACTATACTCACTACTCTTAGTATTATCAATCTAACTCATATTATTAGCCATATTATGCTTATATGATCGATAGAACGACAATTACTATACTCACTACTCTTAGTATTGTCAATCTAACTCATATTATTAGCCATATTGTGCTTATATGATCGATAGAACGAGAATTACTATACTCACTACTCTTAGTATTATCAATCTAACTCATATTATTAGCCATATTATGCTTAAATGATCGATAGAACGACAATTACTATACTTATTACTCTTATTGTTATCAATCTAACTCATATTGTTAGCCATATTATGCTTATATGATCGATAGAACGAGAATTACTATACTCACTACTCTTAGTATTATCAATCTAACTCATATTATTAACCATATTATGCAAATTTGATCGATAGAACGACAATCACTAAACTCATTACTCTTATTATTATCAATCTAACTCATATTATTAGCCATATTATGCTTATATGATCGATAGAATGAGAATTACTATACTCACTACTCTTAGTATTATCACTCTAACTCATATTATTAGCCATATTATGCTTATATGATCGATAGAACGACAATTACTATACTTATTACTCTTATTGTTATCAATCTAACTCATATCATTAGCCATATTATGCTTATATGATCCATAGAACGAGAATTACTATACTCACTACTCTTAGTATTATCAATCTAACTCATATTATTAGCCATATTATGCTTAAATGATCGATAGAACGACAATTACTACACTTATTACTCTTATTATTATCAATCTCACTCATATTATTAGCCATATTATGCTTATATGAGCAATAGAACTACAACTGCTATACTTATTACTCTTATTATTATCAATCTAACTCATATTATTAACCATATTATGCAGATATGATCGATAGAACTACCATTACTATACTCATTACTCTTATTGTTATCAATCTAACTCATATTATTAGACATATTATGCTTATATGATCGATAGAACGACAATTACTATACTTATTACTCTTATTATTATAAATATAACTCATATTATTAGCCATATTATGCTTATATGATCGATAGAACGAGAATTACTATACCCACTACTCTTAGTATTATCAATCTAACTCATATTATTAGCCATATTATGCTTATATGATCGATAGAACGACAATTACTATACTCACTACTCTTAGTATTGTCAATCTAACTCATATTATTAGCCATATTATGCTTATATGATCGATAGAACGAGAATTACTATACTCACTACTCTTAGTATTATCAATCTAACTCATATTATTAGCCATATTATGCTTAAATGATCGATAGAACGACAATTACTATACTTATTACTCTTATTGTTATCAATCTAACTCATATTGTTAGCCATATTATGCTTATATGATCGATAGAACGAGAATTACTATACTCACTACTCTTAGTATTATCAATCTAACTCATATTATTAACCATATTATGCAAATTTGATCGATAGAACGACAATCACTAAACTCATTACTCTTATTATTATCAATCTAACTCATATTATTAGCCATATTATGCTTATATGATCGATAGAATGAGAATTACTATACTCACTACTCTTAGTATTATCACTCTAACTCATATTATTAGCCATATTATGCTTATATGATCGATAGAACGACAATTACTATACTTATTACTCTTATTGTTATCAATCTAACTCATATCATTAGCCATATTATGCTTATATGATCCATAGAACGAGAATTACTATACTCACTACTCTTAGTATTACCAATCTAACTCATATTATTAGCCATATTATGCTTATATTATCGATAGATCGACAATTACTATACTTATTACTGTTACTATTATCAATCTAACTCATATTATTAGCCATATTATGCTTAAATGATCGATAGAACGACAATTACTATACTTATTACTCTTATTGTTATCAATCTAACTCATATTATTAGCCATATTATGCTTATATGATCGATAGAACGAGAATTACTATACTCACTACTCTTAGTATTATCACTCTAACTCATATTATTAGCCATATTATGCTTATATGATCGATAGAACGACAATCACTATACATATTACTCTTATTGTTATCAATCTAACTCATATTATTAGCCATATTATGCTTATATGTTCGATAGAACGAGAATTACTATACTCACTACTCTTAGTATTATCAATCTAACTCATATTATTAGCCATATTATGCTTAAATGATCGATAGAACGACAATTACTACACTTATTACTCTTATTATTATCAATCTAACTCATATTATTAGCCATATTATGCTTATATGAGCAATAGAACTACAACTACTATACTTATTACTCTTATTATTATCAATCTAACTCATATTATTAACCATATTATGCAGATATGATCGATAGAACGACAATTACTATACTTATTACTTTTATTGTTATCAATCTAACTCATATTATTAGCCATATTATGCTTAAATGATCGATAGAACGATAATTACTATACTTATTACTCTTATTATTATCAATCTAACTCATATTATTAGCCATATTATGCTTATATGATCGATAGAACGACAATTACTATACTTATTACACTCACTATTATCAATCTAACTCATATTATTAACCATATTATGCAGATATGATCGATAGCACGACATTTACTATACCTATTACTCTTATTATTATCAGCCTAACTCATATTATTAGACGTATTATGCTTATATGATCGACAGAACGACAACTACTATATTTATTACACTCACTGTTATCAATCTAACTCATATTATTAACCATATTATGCAAATTTGATCGATAGAACGACAATCACTATACATATTAGTCTTATTATTATCAACCTAACTCATATTATTATCCATATTATGCTTAAATGATCGATAGAACGACAATTACTATACTTATTACTCGTATTATTATCAATCTAACTCATATTATTAACAATATTATGCTTAAATGATCGATAGAACTACAATTACTATACTCATTGCTCTTATTATTATCAATCTAACTCATATTATTAGCCATATTATGCTTATATGATCGATAGAATGAGAATTACTATACTCACTACTCTTAGTATTATCACTCTAACTCATATTATTAACCACATTATGCAGATATGATCGATAGAACGAGAATTACTATACTTACTACTCTTAGTATTATCAATCTAACTCATATTATTAGCCATATTATGCTTAAATGATCGATAGAACGACAATTACTGTACCTATTACTCTTATTATTATTAATTTAACACATATTATTAGCCATATTATGCTTATATGATTGACAGGACGACAATTACTATACTTATTACACTCACTGTTATCAATCTAACTCATATTATTAACCATATTATGCTTATATGATCGAGAGAACGAGAATTACTATACTCATTACTCTTATTATTATCAATGTAACTCATATTATTAACCATATTATGCCGATATGATCGATAGCATGACATTTAATATCATTATTACTCTTATTATTATGAACCTAACTCATATTATTAGCCATATTATGCTTGTATGATCGATAGAACTACAATTACTATACTCATTACTCTTATTGTTATCAACCTAACTCATATTATTACCCATATTATGCTTATATGATCGATAGAACGACATTTACTATACTTATTACACTTCCTATTATCAATCTAACTTATATTATTGGCCATATTATGCTTATATGATCGATAGAACGACAATTACTATACTTATTACTCTTATTGTTATCAATCTAACTCATATTTTTAGCCATATTATGCTTATATGATCGATAGAACGAGAATTACTATACTCACTACTCTTAGTATTATCAATCTAACTCATATTATTAGCCATATTATGCTTATATGATCGATAGAACGACAATTACTATACTTATTACTCTTATTGTTATCAATCTAACTCATATTGTTAGCCATATTATGCTTATATGATCGATAGAACGAGAATTACTATACTCACTACTCTTAGTATTATCACTCTAACTCATATTATTAGCCATATTATGCTTATATGATCGATAGAACGACAATTACTATACTTATTACTCTTATTGTTATCAATCTAACTCATATCATTAGCCATATTATGCTTATATGATCCATAGAACGAGAATTACTATACTCACTACTCTTAGTATTACCAATCTAACTCATATTATTAGCCATATTATGCTTATATTATCGATAGATCGACAATTACTATACTTATTACTGTTACTATTATCAATCTAACTCATATTATTAGCCATATTATGCTTAAATGATCGATAGAACGACAATTACTATACTTATTACTCTTATTGTTATCAATCTAACTCATATTATTAGCCATATTATGCTTATATGATCGATAGAACGAGAATTACTATACTCACTACTCTTAGTATTATCACTCTAACTCATATTATTAGCCATATTATGCTTATATGATCGATAGAACGACAATTACTATACATATTACTCTTATTGTTATCAATCTAACTCATATTATTAGCCATATTATGCTTATATGTTCGATAGAACGAGAATTACTATACTCACTACTCTTAGTATTATCAATCTAACTCATATTATTAGCCATATTATGCTTAAATGATCGATAGAACGACAATTACTACACTTATTACTCTTATTATTATCAATCTAACTCATATTATTAGCCATATTATGCTTAAATGATCGATAGAACGACAATTACTGTACCTATTACTCTTATTATTATTAATTTAACTCATATTATTAGCCATATTATGCATGTATGATCGATAGAACTACAATTACTATACTCATTACTCTTATTGTTATCAACCTAACTCATATTATTACCCATATTATGCTTATATGATCGATAGAACGACATTTACTATACTTATTACACTTCCTATTATCAATCTAACTTATATTATTGGCCATATTATGCTTATATGATCGATAGAACGACAATTACTATACTTATTACTCTTATTATTATAAATATAACTCATATTATTAGCCATATTATGCTTATATGATCGATAGAACGAGAATTACTATACTCACTACTCTTAGTATTATCAATCTAACTCATATTATTAGCCATATTATGCTTAAATTATCGATAGAACGACAATTACTGTACCTATTACTCTTATTATTATTAATTTAACACATATTATTAGCCATATTATGCTTATATGATTGACAGGACGACAATTACTATACTTATTACACTCACTGTTATCAATCTAACTCATATTATTAACCATATTATGCTTATATGATCGATAGAACGAGAATTACTATACTCATTACTCTTATTATTATCAATGTAACTCATATTATTAACCATATTATGCCGATATGATCGATAGCACGACATTTAATATCATTATTACTCTTATTATTATGAACCTAACTCATATTATTAGCCATATTATGCTTGTATGATCGATAGAACTACAATTACTATACTCATTACTCTTATTGTTATCAACCTAACTCATATTATTACCCATATTATGCTTATATGATCGATAGAACGACATTTACTATACTTATTACACTTCCTATTATCAATCTAACTTATATTATTGGCCATATTATGCTTATATGATCGATAGAACGACAATTACTATACTTATTACTCTTATTGTTATCAATCTAACTCATATTTTTAGCCATATTATGCTTATATGATCGATAGAACGAGAATTACTATACTCACTACTCTTAGTATTATCAATCTAACTCATATTATTAGCCATATTATGCTTATATGATCGATAGAACGACAATTACTATACTTATTACTCTTATTGTTATCAATCTAACTCATATTGTTAGCCATATTATGCTTATATGATCGATAGAACGAGAATTACTATACTCACTACTCTTAGTATTGTCAATCTAACTCATATTATTAGCCATATTATGCTTAAATGATCGATAGAACGACAATTACTACACTTATTACTCTTATTATTATCAATCTCACTCATATTATTAGCCATATTATGCTTATATGAGCAATAGAACTACAACTGCTATACTTATTACTCTTATTATTATCAATCTAACTCATATTATTAACCATATTATGCAGATATGATCGATAGAACTACCATTACTATACTCATTACTCTTATTGTTATCAATCTAACTCATATTATTAGACATATTATGCTTATATGATCGATAGAACGACAATTACTATACTTATTACTCTTATTATTATAAATATAACTCATATTATTAGCCATATTATGCTTATATGATCGATAGAACGAGAATTACTATACCCACTACTCTTAGTATTATCAATCTAACTCATATTATTAGCCATATTATGCTTATATGATCGATAGAACGACAATTACTATACTCACTACTCTTAGTATTGTCAATCTAACTCATATTATTAGCCATATTATGCTTATATGATCGATAGAACGAGAATTACTATACTCACTACTCTTAGTATTATCAATCTAACTCATATTATTAGCCATATTATGCTTAAATGATCGATAGAACGACAATTACTATACTTATTACTCTTATTGTTATCAATCTAACTCATATTGTTAGCCATATTATGCTTATATGATCGATAGAACGAGAATTACTATACTCACTACTCTTAGTATTATCAATCTAACTCATATTATTAACCATATTATGCAAATTTGATCGATAGAACGACAATCACTAAACTCATTACTCTTATTATTATCAATCTAACTCATATTATTAGCCATATTATGCTTATATGATCGATAGAATGAGAATTACTATACTCACTACTCTTAGTATTATCACTCTAACTCATATTATTAGCCATATTATGCTTATATGATCGATAGAACGACAATTACTATACTTATTACTCTTATTGTTATCAATCTAACTCATATCATTAGCCATATTATGCTTATATGATCCATAGAACGAGAATTACTATACTCACTACTCTTAGTATTACCAATCTAACTCATATTATTAGCCATATTATGCTTATATTATCGATAGATCGACAATTACTATACTTATTACTGTTACTATTATCAATCTAACTCATATTATTAGCCATATTATGCTTAAATGATCGATAGAACGACAATTACTATACTTATTACTCTTATTGTTATCAATCTAACTCATATTATTAGCCATATTATGCTTATATGATCGATAGAACGAGAATTACTATACTCACTACTCTTAGTATTATCACTCTAACTCATATTATTAGCCATATTATGCTTATATGATCGATAGAACGACAATTACTATACATATTACTCTTATTGTTATCAATCTAACTCATATTATTAGCCATATTATGCTTATATGTTCGATAGAACGAGAATTACTATACTCACTACTCTTAGTATTATCAATCTAACTCATATTATTAGCCATATTATGCTTAAATGATCGATAGAACGACAATTACTACACTTATTACTCTTATTATTATCAATCTAACTCATATTATTAGCCATATTATGCTTATATGAGCAATAGAACTACAACTACTACACTTATTACTCTTATTATTATCAATCTAACTCATATTATTAACCATATTATGCAGATATGATCGATAGAACGACAATTACTATACTTATTACTTTTATTGTTATCAATCTAACTCATATTATTAGCCATATTATGCTTAAATGATCGATAGAACGATAATTACTATACTTATTACTCTTATTATTATCAATCTAACTCATATTATTATCCATATTATGCTTAAATGATCGATAGAACGACAATTACTATACTTATTACTCGTATTATTATCAATCTAACTCATATTATTAACAATATTATGCTTATAATATCGATAGAACGACAATTACTATACTTATTACTGTTATTTTTATCAATCTAACTCATATTATTAGCCATATTATGCTTAAATGATCGATAGAACTACAATTACTATACTCATTGCTCTTATTATTATCAATCTAACTCATATTATTAGCCATATTATGCTTATATGATCGATAGAATGAGAATTACTATACTCACTACTCTTAGTATTATCACTCTAACTCATATTATTAACCACATTATGCAGATATGATCGATAGAACGAGAATTACTATACTTACTACTCTTAGTATTATCAATCTAACTCATATTATTAGCCATATTATGCTTAAATGATCGATAGAACGACAATTACTGTACCTATTACTCTTATTATTATTAATTTAACACATATTATTAGCCATATTATGCTTATATGATTGACAGGACGACAATTACTATATTTATTACACTCACTGTTATCAATCTAACTCATATTATTAACCATATTATGCAAATTTGATCGATAGAACGACAATCACTATACATATTAGTCTTATTATTATCAACCTAACTCATATTATTATCCATATTATGCTTAAATGATCGATAGAACGACAATTACTATACTTATTACTCGTATTATTATCAATCTAACTCATATTATTAACAATATTATGCTTATAATATCGATAGAACGACAATTACTATACTTATTACTGTTATTTTTATCAATCTAACTCATATTATTAGCCATATTATGCTTAAATGATCGATAGAACTACAATTACTATACTCATTGCTCTTATTATTATCAATCTAACTCATATTATTAGCCATATTATGCTTATATGATCGATAGAATGAGAATTACTATACTCACTACTCTTAGTATTATCACTCTAACTCATATTATTAACCACATTATGCAGATATGATCGATAGAACGAGAATTACTATACTTACTACTCTTAGTATTATCAATCTAACTCATATTATTAGCCATATTATGCTTAAATGATCGATAGAACGACAATTACTGTACCTATTACTCTTATTATTATTAATTTAACACATATTATTAGCCATATTATGCTTATATGATTGACAGGACGACAATTACTATACTTATTACACTCACTGTTATCAATCTAACTCATATTATTAACCATATTATGCTTATATGATCGATAGAACGAGAATTACTATACTCATTACTCTTATTATTATCAATGTAACTCATATTATTAACCATATTATGCCGATATGATCGATAGCACGACATTTAATATCATTATTACTCTTATTATTATGAACCTAACTCATATTATTAGCCATATTATGCTTGTATGATCGATAGAACTACAATTACTATACTCATTACTCTTATTGTTATCAACCTAACTCATATTATTACCCATATTATGCTTATATGATCGATAGAACGACATTTACTATACTTATTACACTTCCTATTATCAATCTAACTCATATTATTAGCCATATTATGCTTAAATGATCGATAGAACGACAATTACTACACTTATTACTCTTATTATTATCAATCTCACTCATATTATTAGCCATATTATGCTTATATGAGCAATAGAACTACAACTGCTATACTTATTACTCTTATTATTATCAATCTAACTCATATTATTAACCATATTATGCAGATATGATCGATAGAACTACCATTACTATACTCATTACTCTTATTGTTATCAATCTAACTCATATTATTAGACATATTATGCTTATATGATCGATAGAACGACAATTACTATACTTATTACTCTTATTATTATAAATATAACTCATATTATTAGCCATATTATGCTTATATGATCGATAGAACGAGAATTACTATACCCACTACTCTTAGTATTATCAATCTAACTCATATTATTAGCCATATTATGCTTATATGATCGATAGAACGACAATTACTATACTCACTACTCTTAGTATTGTCAATCTAACTCATATTATTAGCCATATTATGCTTATATGATCGATAGAACGAGAATTACTATACTCACTACTCTTAGTATTATCAATCTAACTCATATTATTAGCCATATTATGCTTAAATGATCGATAGAACGACAATTACTATACTTATTACTCTTATTGTTATCAATCTAACTCATATTGTTAGCCATATTATGCTTATATGATCGATAGAACGAGAATTACTATACTCACTACTCTTAGTATTATCAATCTAACTCATATTATTAACCATATTATGCAAATTTGATCGATAGAACGACAATCACTAAACTCATTACTCTTATTATTATCAATCTAACTCATATTATTAGCCATATTATGCTTATATGATCGATAGAATGAGAATTACTATACTCACTACTCTTAGTATTATCACTCTAACTCATATTATTAGCCATATTATGCTTATATGATCGATAGAACGACAATTACTATACTTATTACTCTTATTGTTATCAATCTAACTCATATCATTAGCCATATTATGCTTATATGATCCATAGAACGAGAATTACTATACTCACTACTCTTAGTATTACCAATCTAACTCATATTATTAGCCATATTATGCTTATATTATCGATAGATCGACAATTACTATACTTATTACTGTTACTATTATCAATCTAACTCGTATTATTAGCCATATTATGCTTAAATGATCGATAGAACGACAATTACTATACTTATTACTCTTATTGTTATCAATCTAACTCATATTATTAGCCATATTATGCTTATATGATCGATAGAACGAGAATTACTATACTCACTACTCTTAGTATTATCACTCTAACTCATATTATTAGCCATATTATGCTTATATGATCGATAGAACGACAATTACTATACATATTACTCTTATTGTTATCAATCTAACTCATATTATTAGCCATATTATGCTTATATGTTCGATAGAACGAGAATTACTATACTCACTACTCTTAGTATTATCAATCTAACTCATATTATTAGCCATATTATGCTTAAATGATCGATAGAACGACAATTACTACACTTATTACTCTTATTATTATCAATCTAACTCATATTATTAGCCATATTATGCTTATATGAGCAATAGAACTACAACTACTATACTTATTACTCTTATTATTATCAATCTAACTCATATTATTAACCATATTATGCAGATATGATCGATAGAACGACAATTACTATACTTATTACTTTTATTGTTATCAATCTAACTCATATTATTAGCCATATTATGCTTAAATGATCGATAGAACGATAATTACTATACTTATTACTCTTATTATTATCAATCTAACTCATATTATTAGCCATATTATGCTCATATGATCGATAGAACGACAATTACTATACTTATTACACTCACTATTATCAATCTAACTCATATTATTAACCATATTATGCAGATATGATCGATAGCTCGACATTTACTATACCTATTACTCTTATTATTATCAGCCTAACTCATATTATTAGACGTATTATGCTTATATGATCGACAGAACGACAACTACTATATTTATTACACTCACTGTTATCAATCTAACTCATATTATTAACCATATTATGCAAATTTGATCGATAGAACGACAATCACTATACATATTAGTCTTATTATTATCAACCTAACTCATATTATTATCCATATTATGCTTAAATGATCGATAGAACGACAATTACTATACTTATTACTCGTATTATTATCAATCTAACTCATATTATTAACAATATTATGCTTATAATATCGATAGAACGACAATTACTATACTTATTACTGTTATTTTTATCAATCTAACTCATATTATTAGCCATATTATGCTTAAATGATCGATAGAACTACAATTACTATACTCATTGCTCTTATTATTATCAATCTAACTCATATTATTAGCCATATTATGCTTATATGATCGATAGAATGAGAATTACTATACTCACTACTCTTAGTATTATCACTCTAACTCATATTATTAACCACATTATGCAGATATGATCGATAGAACGAGAATTACTATACTTACTACTCTTAGTATTATCAATCTAACTCATATTATTAGCCATATTATGCTTAAATGATCGATAGAACGACAATTACTGTACCTATTACTCTTATTATTATTAATTTAACACATATTATTAGCCATATTATGCTTATATGATTGACAGGACGACAATTACTATACTTAATACACTCACTGTTATCAATCTAACTCATATTATTAACCATATTATGCTTATATGATCGATAGAACGAGAATTACTATACTCATTACTCTTATTATTATCAATGTAACTCATATTATTAACCATATTATGCCGATATGATCGATAGCATGACATTTAATATCATTATTACTCTTATTATTATGAACCTAACTCATATTATTAGCCATATTATGCTTGTATGATCGATAGAACTACAATTACTATACTCATTACTCTTATTGTTATCAACCTAACTCATATTATTACCCATATTATGCTTATATGATCGATAGAACGACATTTACTATACTTATTACACTTCCTATTATCAATCTAACTTATATTATTGGCCATATTATGCTTATATGATCGATAGAACGACAATTACTATACTTATTTCTCTTATTGTTATCAATCTAACTCATATTTTTAGCCATATTATGCTTATATGATCGATAGAACGAGAATTACTATACTCACTACTCTTAGTATTATCAATCTAACTCATATTATTAGCCATATTATGCTTATATGATCGATAGAACGACAATTACTATACTTATTACTCTTATTGTTATCAATCTAACTCATATTGTTAGCCATATTATGCTTATATGATCGATAGAACGAGAATTACTATACTCACTACTCTTAGTATTATCACTCTAACTCATATTATTAGCCATATTATGCTTATATGATCGATAGAACGACAATTACTATACTTATTACTCTTATTGTTATCAATCTAACTCATATCATTAGCCATATTATGCTTATATGATCCATAGAACGAGAATTACTATACTCACTACTCTTAGTATTACCAATCTAACTCATATTATTAGCCATATTATGCTTATATTATCGATAGATCGACAATTACTATACTTATTACTGTTACTATTATCAATCTAACTCATATTATTAGCCATATTATGCTTAAATGATCGATAGAACGACAATTACTATACTTATTACTCTTATTGTTATCAATCTAACTCATATTATTAGCCATATTATGCTTATATGATCGATAGAACGAGAATTACTATACTCACTACTCTTAGTATTATCACTCTAACTCATATTATTAGCCATATTATGCTTATATGATCGATAGAACGACAATTACTATACATATTACTCTTATTGTTATCAATCTAACTCATATTATTAGCCATATTATGCTTATATGTTCGATAGAACGAGAATTACTATACTCACTACTCTTAGTATTATCAATCTAACTCATATTATTAGCCATATTATGCTTAAATGATCGATAGAACGACAATTACTACACTTATTACTCTTATTATTATCAATCTAACTCATATTATTAGCCATATTATGCTTATATGAGCAATAGAACTACAACTACTATACTTATTACTCTTATTATTATCAATCTAACTCATATTATTAACCATATTATGCAGATATGATCGATAGAACGACAATTACTATACTTATTACTTTTATTGTTATCAATCTAACTCATATTATTAGCCATATTATGCTTAAATGATCGATAGAACGATAATTACTATACTTATTACTCTTATTATTATCAATCTAACTCATATTATTAGCCATATTATGCTTATATGATCGATAGAACGACAATTACTATACTTATTACACTCACTATTATCAATCTAACTCATATTATTAACCATATTATGCAGATATGATCGATAGCACGACATTTACTATACCTATTACTCTTATTATTATCAGCCTAACTCATATTATTAGACGTATTATGCTTATATGATCGACAGAACGACAACTACTATATTTATTACACTCACTGTTATCAATCTAACTCATATTATTAACCATATTATGCAAATTTGATCGATAGAACGACAATCACTATACATATTAGTCTTATTATTATCAACCTAACTCATATTATTATCCATATTATGCTTAAATGATCGATAGAACGACAATTACTATACTTATTACTCGTATTATTATCAATCTAACTCATATTATTAACAATATTATGCTTATAATATCGATAGAACGACAATTACTATACTTATTACTGTTATTTTTATCAATCTAACTCATATTATTAGCCATATTATGCTTAAATGATCGATAGAACTACAATTACTATACTCATTGCTCTTATTATTATCAATCTAACTCATATTATTAGCCATATTATGCTTATATGATCGATAGAATGAGAATTACTATACTCACTACTCTTAGTATTATCACTCTAACTCATATTATTAACCACATTATGCAGATATGATCGATAGAACGAGAATTACTATACTTACTACTCTTAGTATTATCAATCTAACTCATATTATTAGCCATATTATGCTTAAATGATCGATAGAACGACAATTACTGTACCTATTACTCTTATTATTATTAATTTAACACATATTATTAGCCATATTATGCTTATATGATTGACAGGACGACAATTACTATACTTAATACACTCACTGTTATCAATCTAACTCATATTATTAACCATATTATGCTTATATGATCGATAGAACGAGAATTACTATACTCATTACTCTTATTATTATCAATGTAACTCATATTATTAACCATATTATGCCGATATGATCGATAGCATGACATTTAATATCATTATTACTCTTATTATTATGAACCTAACTCATATTATTAGCCATATTATGCTTGTATGATCGATAGAACTACAATTACTATACTCATTACTCTTATTGTTATCAACCTAACTCATATTATTACCCATATTATGCTTATATGATCGATAGAACGACATTTACTATACTTATTACACTTCCTATTATCAATCTAACTTATATTATTGGCCATATTATGCTTATATGATCGATAGAACGACAATTACTATACTTATTTCTCTTATTGTTATCAATCTAACTCATATTTTTAGCCATATTATGCTTATATGATCGATAGAACGAGAATTACTATACTCACTACTCTTAGTATTATCAATCTAACTCATATTATTAGCCATATTATGCTTATATGATCGATAGAACGACAATTACTATACTTATTACTCTTATTGTTATCAATCTAACTCATATTGTTAGCCATATTATGCTTATATGATCGATAGAACGAGAATTACTATACTCACTACTCTTAGTATTATCACTCTAACTCATATTATTAGCCATATTATGCTTATATGATCGATAGAACGACAATTACTATACTTATTACTCTTATTGTTATCAATCTAACTCATATCATTAGCCATATTATGCTTATATGATCCATAGAACGAGAATTACTATACTCACTACTCTTAGTATTACCAATCTAACTCATATTATTAGCCATATTATGCTTATATTATCGATAGATCGACAATTACTATACTTATTACTGTTACTATTATCAATCTAACTCATATTATTAGCCATATTATGCTTAAATGATCGATAGAACGACAATTACTATACTTATTACTCTTATTGTTATCAATCTAACTCATATTATTAGCCATATTATGCTTATATGATCGATAGAACGAGAATTACTATACTCACTACTCTTAGTATTATCACTCTAACTCATATTATTAGCCATATTATGCTTATATGATCGATAGAACGACAATTACTATACATATTACTCTTATTGTTATCAATCTAACTCATATTATTAGCCATATTATGCTTATATGTTCGATAGAACGAGAATTACTATACTCACTACTCTTAGTATTATCAATCTAACTCATATTATTAGCCATATTATGCTTAAATGATCGATAGAACGACAATTACTACACTTATTACTCTTATTTTTATCAATCTAACTCATATTATTAGCCATATTATGCTTAAATGATCGATAGAACTACAATTACTATACTCATTGCTCTTATTATTATCAATCTAACTCATATTATTAGCCATATTATGCTTATATGATCGATAGAATGAGAATTACTATACTCACTACTCTTAGTATTATCACTCTAACTCATATTATTAACCACATTATGCAGATATGATCGATAGAACGAGAATTACTATACTTACTACTCTTAGTATTATCAATCTAACTCATATTATTAGCCATATTATGCTTAAATGATCGATAGAACGACAATTACTGTACCTATTACTCTTATTATTATTAATTTAACACATATTATTAGCCATATTATGCTTATATGATTGACAGGACGACAATTACTATACTTATTACACTCACTGTTATCAATCTAACTCATATTATTAACCATATTATGCTTATATGATCGATAGAACGAGAATTACTATACTCATTACTCTTATTATTATCAATGTAACTCATATTATTAACCATATTATGCCGATATGATCGATAGCATGACATTTAATATCATTATTACTCTTATTATTATGAACCTAACTCATATTATTAGCCATATTATGCTTGTATGATCGATAGAACTACAATTACTATACTCATTACTCTTATTGTTATCAACCTAACTCATATTATTACCCATATTATGCTTATATGATCGATAGAACGACATTTACTATACTTATTACACTTCCTATTATCAATCTAACTTATATTATTGGCCATATTATGCTTATATGATCGATAGAACGACAATTACTATACTTATTACTCTTATTGTTATCAATCTAACTCATATTTTTAGCCATATTATGCTTATATGATCGATAGAACGAGAATTACTACACTTATTACTCTTATTATTATCAATCTAACTCATATTATTAACCATATTATGCAGATATGATCGATAGCTCGACATTTACTATACCTATTACTCTTATTATTATCAGCCTAACTCATATTATTAGACGTATTATGCTTATATGATCGACAGAACGACAACTACTATATTTATTACACTCACTGTTATCAATCTAACTCATATTATTAACCATATTATGCAAATTTGATCGATAGAACGACAATCACTATACATATTAGTCTTATTATTATCAACCTAACTCATATTATTATCCATATTATGCTTAAATGATCGATAGAACGACAATTACTATACTTATTACTCGTATTATTATCAATCTAACTCATATTATTAACAATATTATGCTTATAATATCGATAGAACGACAATTACTATACTTATTACTGTTATTTTTATCAATCTAACTCATATTATTAGCCATATTATGCTTAAATGATCGATAGAACTACAATTACTATACTCATTGCTCTTATTATTATCAATCTAACTCATATTATTAGCCATATTATGCTTATATGATCGATAGAATGAGAATTACTATACTCACTACTCTTAGTATTATCACTCTAACTCATATTATTAACCACATTATGCAGATATGATCGATAGAACGAGAATTACTATACTTACTACTCTTAGTATTATCAATCTAACTCATATTATTAGCCATATTATGCTTAAATGATCGATAGAACGACAATTACTGTACCTATTACTCTTATTATTATTAATTTAACACATATTATTAGCCATATTATGCTTATATGATTGACAGGACGACAATTACTATACTTAATACACTCACTGTTATCAATCTAACTCATATTATTAACCATATTATGCTTATATGATCGATAGAACGAGAATTACTATACTCATTACTCTTATTATTATCAATGTAACTCATATTATTAACCATATTATGCCGATATGATCGATAGCATGACATTTAATATCATTATTACTCTTATTATTATGAACCTAACTCATATTATTAGCCATATTATGCTTGTATGATCGATAGAACTACAATTACTATACTCATTACTCTTATTGTTATCAACCTAACTCATATTATTACCCATATTATGCTTATATGATCGATAGAACGACATTTACTATACTTATTACACTTCCTATTATCAATCTAACTTATATTATTGGCCATATTATGCTTATATGATCGATAGAACGACAATTACTATACTTATTTCTCTTATTGTTATCAATCTAACTCATATTTTTAGCCATATTATGCTTATATGATCGATAGAACGAGAATTACTATACTCACTACTCTTAGTATTATCAATCTAACTCATATTATTAGCCATATTATGCTTATATGATCGATAGAACGACAATTACTATACTTATTACTCTTATTGTTATCAATCTAACTCATATTGTTAGCCATATTATGCTTATATGATCGATAGAACGAGAATTACTATACTCACTACTCTTAGTATTATCACTCTAACTCATATTATTAGCCATATTATGCTTATATGATCGATAGAACGACAATTACTATACTTATTACTCTTATTGTTATCAATCTAACTCATATCATTAGCCATATTATGCTTATATGATCCATAGAACGAGAATTACTATACTCACTACTCTTAGTATTACCAATCTAACTCATATTATTAGCCATATTATGCTTATATTATCGATAGATCGACAATTACTATACTTATTACTGTTACTATTATCAATCTAACTCATATTATTAGCCATATTATGCTTAAATGATCGATAGAACGACAATTACTATACTTATTACTCTTATTGTTATCAATCTAACTCATATTATTAGCCATATTATGCTTATATGATCGATAGAACGAGAATTACTATACTCACTACTCTTAGTATTATCACTCTAACTCATATTATTAGCCATATTATGCTTATATGATCGATAGAACGACAATTACTATACATATTACTCTTATTGTTATCAATCTAACTCATATTATTAGCCATATTATGCTTATATGTTCGATAGAACGAGAATTACTATACTCACTACTCTTAGTATTATCAATCTAACTCATATTATTAGCCATATTATGCTTAAATGATCGATAGAACGACAATTACTACACTTATTACTCTTATTATTATCAATCTAACTCATATTATTAGCCATATTATGCTTATATGAGCAATAGAACTACAACTACTATACTTATTACTCTTATTATTATCAATCTAACTCATATTATTAACCATATTATGCAGATATGATCGATAGAACGACAATTACTATACTTATTACTTTTATTGTTATCAATCTAACTCATATTATTAGCCATATTATGCTTAAATGATCGATAGAACGATAATTACTATACTTATTACTCTTATTATTATCAATCTAACTCATATTATTAGCCATATTATGCTTATATGATCGATAGAACGACAATTACTATACTTATTACACTCACTATTATCAATCTAACTCATATTATTAACCATATTATGCAGATATGATCGATAGCACGACATTTACTATACCTATTACTCTTATTATTATCAGCCTAACTCATATTATTAGACGTATTATGCTTATATGATCGACAGAACGACAACTACTATATTTATTACACTCACTGTTATCAATCTAACTCATATTATTAACCATATTATGCAAATTTGATCGATAGAACGACAATCACTATACATATTAGTCTTATTATTATCAACCTAACTCATATTATTATCCATATTATGCTTAAATGATCGATAGAACGACAATTACTATACTTATTACTCGTATTATTATCAATCTAACTCATATTATTAACAATATTATGCTTATAATATCGATAGAACGACAATTACTATACTTATTACTGTTATTTTTATCAATCTAACTCATATTATTAGCCATATTATGCTTAAATGATCGATAGAACTACAATTACTATACTCATTGCTCTTATTATTATCAATCTAACTCATATTATTAGCCATATTATGCTTATATGATCGATAGAATGAGAATTACTATACTCACTACTCTTAGTATTATCACTCTAACTCATATTATTAACCACATTATGCAGATATGATCGATAGAACGAGAATTACTATACTTACTACTCTTAGTATTATCAATCTAACTCATATTATTAGCCATATTATGCTTAAATGATCGATAGAACGACAATTACTGTACCTATTACTCTTATTATTATTAATTTAACACATATTATTAGCCATATTATGCTTATATGATTGACAGGACGACAATTACTATACTTAATACACTCACTGTTATCAATCTAACTCATATTATTAACCATATTATGCTTATATGATCGATAGAACGAGAATTACTATACTCATTACTCTTATTATTATCAATGTAACTCATATTATTAACCATATTATGCCGATATGATCGATAGCATGACATTTAATATCATTATTACTCTTATTATTATGAACCTAACTCATATTATTAGCCATATTATGCTTGTATGATCGATAGAACTACAATTACTATACTCATTACTCTTATTGTTATCAACCTAACTCATATTATTACCCATATTATGCTTATATGATCGATAGAACGACATTTACTATACTTATTACACTTCCTATTATCAATCTAACTTATATTATTGGCCATATTATGCTTATATGATCGATAGAACGACAATTACTATACTTATTTCTCTTATTGTTATCAATCTAACTCATATTTTTAGCCATATTATGCTTATATGATCGATAGAACGAGAATTACTATACTCACTACTCTTAGTATTATCAATCTAACTCATATTATTAGCCATATTATGCTTATATGATCGATAGAACGACAATTACTATACTTATTACTCTTATTGTTATCAATCTAACTCATATTGTTAGCCATATTATGCTTATATGATCGATAGAACGAGAATTACTATACTCACTACTCTTAGTATTATCACTCTAACTCATATTATTAGCCATATTATGCTTATATGATCGATAGAACGACAATTACTATACTTATTACTCTTATTGTTATCAATCTAACTCATATCATTAGCCATATTATGCTTATATGATCCATAGAACGAGAATTACTATACTCACTACTCTTAGTATTACCAATCTAACTCATATTATTAGCCATATTATGCTTATATTATCGATAGATCGACAATTACTATACTTATTACTGTTACTATTATCAATCTAACTCATATTATTAGCCATATTATGCTTAAATGATCGATAGAACGACAATTACTATACTTATTACTCTTATTGTTATCAATCTAACTCATATTATTAGCCATATTATGCTTATATGATCGATAGAACGAGAATTACTATACTCACTACTCTTAGTATTATCACTCTAACTCATATTATTAGCCATATTATGCTTATATGATCGATAGAACGACAATTACTATACATATTACTCTTATTGTTATCAATCTAACTCATATTATTAGCCATATTATGCTTATATGTTCGATAGAACGAGAATTACTATACTCACTACTCTTAGTATTATCAATCTAACTCATATTATTAGCCATATTATGCTTAAATGATCGATAGAACGACAATTACTACACTTATTACTCTTATTTTTATCAATCTAACTCATATTATTAGCCATATTATGCTTAAATGATCGATAGAACTACAATTACTATACTCATTGCTCTTATTATTATCAATCTAACTCATATTATTAGCCATATTATGCTTATATGATCGATAGAATGAGAATTACTATACTCACTACTCTTAGTATTATCACTCTAACTCATATTATTAACCACATTATGCAGATATGATCGATAGAACGAGAATTACTATACTTACTACTCTTAGTATTATCAATCTAACTCATATTATTAGCCATATTATGCTTAAATGATCGATAGAACGACAATTACTGTACCTATTACTCTTATTATTATTAATTTAACACATATTATTAGCCATATTATGCTTATATGATTGACAGGACGACAATTACTATACTTATTACACTCACTGTTATCAATCTAACTCATATTATTAACCATATTATGCTTATATGATCGATAGAACGAGAATTACTATACTCATTACTCTTATTATTATCAATGTAACTCATATTATTAACCATATTATGCCGATATGATCGATAGCATGACATTTAATATCATTATTACTCTTATTATTATGAACCTAACTCATATTATTAGCCATATTATGCTTGTATGATCGATAGAACTACAATTACTATACTCATTACTCTTATTGTTATCAACCTAACTCATATTATTACCCATATTATGCTTATATGATCGATAGAACGACATTTACTATACTTATTACACTTCCTATTATCAATCTAACTTATATTATTGGCCATATTATGCTTATATGATCGATAGAACGACAATTACTATACTTATTACTCTTATTGTTATCAATCTAACTCATATTTTTAGCCATATTATGCTTATATGATCGATAGAACGAGAATTACTACACTTATTACTCTTATTATTATCAATCTAACTCATATTATTAGCCATATTATGCTTATATGAGCAATAGAACTACAACTACTATACTTATTACTCTTATTATTATCAATCTAACTCATATTATTAACCATATTATGCAGATATGATCGATAGAACTACCATTACTATACTCATTACTCTTATTGTTATCAATCTAACTCATATTATTAGACATATTATGCTTATATGATCGATAGAACTACCATTACTATACTCATTACTCTTATTGTTATCAATCTAACTCATGTTATTAGACATATTATGCTTATATGATCGATAGAACGACAATTACTATACTTATTACTCTTATTATTATAAATATAACTCATATTATTAGCCATATTATGCTTATATGATCGATAGAACGAGAATTACTATACTCACTACTCTTAGTATTATCAATCTAACTCATATTATTAGCCATATTATGCTTATATGATCGATAGAACGACAATTACTATACTCACTACTCTTAGTATTGTCAATCTAACTCATATTATTAGCCATATTGTGCTTATATGATCGATAGAACGAGAATTACTATACTCACTACTCTTAGTATTATCAATCTAACTCATATTATTAGCCATATTATGCTTAAATGATCGATAGAACGACAATTACTATACTTATTACTCTTATTGTTATCAATCTAACTCATATTGTTAGCCATATTATGCTTATATGATCGATAGAACGAGAATTACTATACTCACTACTCTTAGTATTATCAATCTAACTCATATTATTAACCATATTATGCAAATTTGATCGATAGAACGACAATCACTAAACTCATTACTCTTATTATTATCAATCTAACTCATATTATTAGCCATATTATGCTTATATGATCGATAGAATGAGAATTACTATACTCACTACTCTTAGTATTATCACTCTAACTCATATTATTAGCCATATTATGCTTATATGATCGATAGAACGACAATTACTATACTTATTACTCTTATTGTTATCAATCTAACTCATATCATTAGCCATATTATGCTTATATGATCCATAGAACGAGAATTACTATACTCACTACTCTTAGTATTATCAATCTAACTCATATTATTAGCCATATTATGCTTAAATGATCGATAGAACGACAATTACTACACTTATTACTCTTATTATTATCAATCTCACTCATATTATTAGCCATATTATGCTTATATGAGCAATAGAACTACAACTGCTATACTTATTACTCTTATTATTATCAATCTAACTCATATTATTAACCATATTATGCAGATATGATCGATAGAACTACCATTACTATACTCATTACTCTTATTGTTATCAATCTAACTCATATTATTAGACATATTATGCTTATATGATCGATAGAACGACAATTACTATACTTATTACTCTTATTATTATAAATATAACTCATATTATTAGCCATATTATGCTTATATGATCGATAGAACGAGAATTACTATACCCACTACTCTTAGTATTATCAATCTAACTCATATTATTAGCCATATTATGCTTATATGATCGATAGAACGACAATTACTATACTCACTACTCTTAGTATTGTCAATCTAACTCATATTATTAGCCATATTATGCTTATATGATCGATAGAACGAGAATTACTATACTCACTACTCTTAGTATTATCAATCTAACTCATATTATTAGCCATATTATGCTTAAATGATCGATAGAACGACAATTACTATACTTATTACTCTTATTGTTATCAATCTAACTCATATTGTTAGCCATATTATGCTTATATGATCGATAGAACGAGAATTACTATACTCACTACTCTTAGTATTATCAATCTAACTCATATTATTAACCATATTATGCAAATTTGATCGATAGAACGACAATCACTAAACTCATTACTCTTATTATTATCAATCTAACTCATATTATTAGCCATATTATGCTTATATGATCGATAGAATGAGAATTACTATACTCACTACTCTTAGTATTATCACTCTAACTCATATTATTAGCCATATTATGCTTATATGATCGATAGAACGACAATTACTATACTTATTACTCTTATTGTTATCAATCTAACTCATATCATTAGCCATATTATGCTTATATGATCCATAGAACGAGAATTACTATACTCACTACTCTTAGTATTACCAATCTAACTCATATTATTAGCCATATTATGCTTATATTATCGATAGATCGACAATTACTATACTTATTACTGTTACTATTATCAATCTAACTCATATTATTAGCCATATTATGCTTAAATGATCGATAGAACGACAATTACTATACTTATTACTCGTATTGTTATCAATCTAACTCATATTATTAGCCATATTATGCTTATATGATCGATAGAACGAGAATTACTATACTCACTACTCTTAGTATTATCACTCTAACTCATATTATTAGCCATATTATGCTTATATGATCGATAGAACGACAATTACTATACATATTACTCTTATTGTTATCAATCTAACTCATATTATTAGCCATATTATGCTTATATGTTCGATAGAACGAGAATTACTATACTCACTACTCTTAGTATTATCAATCTAACTCATATTATTAGCCATATTATGCTTAAATGATCGATAGAACGACAATTACTACACTTATTACTCTTATTATTATCAATCTAACTCATATTATTAGCCATATTATGCTTATATGAGCAATAGAACTACAACTACTATACTTATTACTCTTATTATTATCAATCTAACTCATATTATTAACCATATTATGCAGATATGATCGATAGAACTACCATTACTATACTCATTACTCTTATTGTTATCAATCTAACTCATATTATTAGACATATTATGCTTATATGATCGATAGAACGACAATTACTATACTTATTACTCTTATTATTATAAATATAACTCATATTATTAGCCATATTATGCTTATATGATCGATAGAACGAGAATTACTATACTCACTACTCTTAGTATTATCAATCTAACTCATATTATTAGCCATATTATGCTTATATGATCGATAGAACGACAATTACTATACTCACTACTCTTAGTATTGTCAATCTAACTCATATTATTAGCCATATTGTGCTTATATGATCGATAGAACGAGAATTACTATACTCACTACTCTTAGTATTATCAATCTAACTCATATTATTAGCCATATTATGCTTAAATGATCGATAGAACGACAATTACTATACTTATTACTCTTATTGTTATCAATCTAACTCATATTGTTAGCCATATTATGCTTATATGATCGATAGAACGAGAATTACTATACTCACTACTCTTAGTATTATCAATCTAACTCATATTATTAACCATATTATGCTTATATGATCGATAGAACGACAATTACTATACTCACTACTCTTAGTATTGTCAATCTAACTCATATTATTAGCCATATTGTGCTTATATGATCGATAGAACGAGAATTACTATACTCACTACTCTTAGTATTATCAATCTAACTCATATTATTAGCCATATTATGCTTAAATGATCGATAGAACGACAATTACTATACTTATTACTCTTATTGTTATCAATCTAACTCATATTGTTAGCCATATTATGCTTATATGATCGATAGAACGAGAATTACTATACTCACTACTCTTAGTATTATCAATCTAACTCATATTATTAACCATATTATGCAAATTTGATCGATAGAACGACAATCACTAAACTCATTACTCTTATTATTATCAATCTAACTCATATTATTAGCCATATTATGCTTATATGATCGATAGAATGAGAATTACTATACTCACTACTCTTAGTATTATCACTCTAACTCATATTATTAGCCATATTATGCTTATATGATCGATAGAACGACAATTACTATACTTATTACTCTTATTGTTATCAATCTAACTCATATCATTAGCCATATTATGCTTATATGATCCATAGAACGAGAATTACTATACTCACTACTCTTAGTATTATCAATCTAACTCATATTATTAGCCATATTATGCTTATATTATCGATAGATCGACAATTACTATACTTATTACTGTTACTATTATCAATCTAACTCATATTATTAGCCATATTATGCTTAAATGATCGATAGAACGACAATTACTATACTTATTACTCTTACTGTTATCAATCTAACTCATATTATTAGCCATATTATGCTTATATGATCGATAGAACGGGAATTACTATACTCACTACTCTTAGTATTATCACTCTAACTCATATTATTAGCCATATTATGCTTATATGATCGATAGAACGACAATTACTATACATATTACTCTTATTGTTATCAATCTAACTCATATTATTAGCCATATTATGCTTATATGTTCGATAGAACGAGAATTACTATACTCACTACTCTTAGTATTATCAATCTAACTCATATTGTTAGCCATATTATGCTTAAATGATCGATAGAACGACAATTACTACACTTATTACTCTTATTATTATCAATCTAACTCATATTATTAGCCATATTATGCTTATATGAGCAATAGAACTACAACTACTATACTTATTACTCTTATTATTATCAATCTAACTCATATTATTAACCATATTATGCAGATATGATCGATAGAACGACAATTACTATACTTATTACTTTTATTGTTATCAATCTAACTCATATTATTAGCCATATTATGCTTAAATGATCGATAGAACGATAATTACTATACTTATTATTCTTATTATTATCAATCTAACTCATATTATTAGCCATATTATGCTTATATGATCGATAGAACGACAATTACTATACTTATTACACTCACTATTATCAATCTAACTCATATTATTAACCATATTATGCAGATATGATCGATAGCAGGACATTTACTATACCTATTACTCTTATTATTATCAGCCTAACTCATATTATTAGACGTATTATGCTTATATGATCGACAGAACGACAACTACTATATTTATTACACTCACTGTTTTCAATCTAACTCATATTATTAACCATATTATGCAAATTTGATCGATAGAACGACAATCACTATACATATTAGTCTTATTATTATCAACCTAACTCATATTATTAGCCATATTATGCTTAAATGATCGATAGAACGACAATTACTATACTTATTACTCGTATTATTATCAATCTAACTCATATTATTAACAATATTATGCTTATAATATCGATAGAACGACAATTACTATACTTATTACTGTTATTTTTATCAATCTAACTCATATTATTAGCCATATTATGCTTAAATGATCGATAGAACTACAATTACTATACTCATTGCTCTTATTATTATCAATCTAACTCATATTATTAGCCATATTATGCTTATATGATCGATAGAATGAGAATTACTATACTCACTACTCTTAGTATTATCACTCTAACTCATATTATTAGCCATATTATGCTTATATGATCGATAGAACGACATTTACTATACTTATTACACTTCCTATTATCAATCTAACTCATATTATTAGCCATATTATGCTTAAATGATCGATAGAACGACAAGTACTGTACCTATTACTCTTATTATTATTAATTTAACACATATTATTAGCGATATTATGCTTATATGATTGACAGGACGACAATTACTATACTTATTACACTCACTGTTATCAATCTAACTCATATTTTTAGCCATATTATGCTTATATGATCGATAGAACGAGAATTACTATACTCACTACTCTTAGTATTATCAATCTAACTCATATTATTAGCCATATTATGCTTATATGATCGATAGAACGACAATTACTATACTTATTACTCTTATTGTTATCAATCTAACTCATATCATTAGCCATATTATGCTTATATGATCCATAGAACGAGAATTACTATACTCACTACTCTTAGTATTATCAATCTAACTCATATTATTAGCCATATTATGCTTATATTATCGATAGATCGACAATTACTATACTTATTACTGTTACTATTATCAATCTAACTCATATTATTAGCCATATTATGCTTATATGATCGATAGAACGACAATTACTATACTTATTACTCTTATTGTTATCAATCTAACTCATATTATTAGCCATATTATGCTTATATGATCGATAGAACGAGAATTACTATACTCACTACTCTTAGTATTATCACTCTAACTCATATTATTAGCCATATTATGCTTATATGATCGATAGAACGACAATTACTATACATATTACTCTTATTGTTATCAATCTAACTCATATTATTAGCCATATTATGCTTATATGTTCGATAGAACGAGAATTACTATACTCACTACTCTTAGTATTATCAATCTAACTCATATTGTTAGCCATATTATGCTTAAATGATCGATAGAACGACAATTACTACACTTATTACTCTTATTATTATCAATCTAACTCATATTATTAGCCATATTATGCTTATATGAGCAATAGAACTACAACTACTATACTTATTACTCTTATTATTATCAATCTAACTCATATTATTAACCATATTATGCAGATATGATCGATAGAACGACAATTACTATACTTATTACTTTTATTGTTATCAATCTAACTCATATTATTAGCCATATTATGCTTAAATGATCGATAGAACGATAATTACTATACTTATTATTCTTATTATTATCAATCTAACTCATATTATTAGCCATATTATGCTTATATGATCGATAGAACGACAATTACTATACTTATTACACTCACTATTATCAATCTAACTCATATTATTAACCATATTATGCAGATATGATCGATAGCAGGACATTTACTATACCTATTACTCTTATTATTATCAGCCTAACTCATATTATTAGACGTATTATGCTTATATGATCGACAGAACGACAACTACTATATTTATTACACTCACTGTTTTCAATCTAACTCATATTATTAACCATATTATGCAAATTTGATCGATAGAACGACAATCACTATACATATTAGTCTTATTATTATCAACCTAACTCATATTATTAGCCATATTATGCTTAAATGATCGATAGAACTACAATTACTATACTCATTGCTCTTATTATTATCAATCTAACTCATATTATTAGCCATATTATGCTTATATGATCGATAGAATGAGAATTACTATACTCACTACTCTTAGTATTATCACTCTAACTCATATTATTAGCCATATTATGCTTATATGATCGATAGAACGACATTTACTATACTTATTACACTTCCTATTATCAATCTAACTCATATTATTAGCCATATTATGCTTAAATGATCGATAGAACGACAAGTACTGTACCTATTACTCTTATTATTATTAATTTAACACATATTATTAGCGATATTATGCTTATATGATTGACAGGACGACAATTACTATACTTATTACACTCACTGTTATCAATCTAACTCATATTTTTAGCCATATTATGCTTATATGATCGATAGAACGAGAATTACTATACTCACTACTCTTAGTATTATCAATCTAACTCATATTATTAGCCATATTATGCTTATATGATCGATAGAACGACAATTACTATACTTATTACTCTTATTGTTATCAATCTAACTCATATCATTAGCCATATTATGCTTATATGATCCATAGAACGAGAATTACTATACTCACTACTCTTAGTATTATCAATCTAACTCATATTATTAGCCATATTATGCTTATATTATCGATAGATCGACAATTACTATACTTATTACTGTTACTATTATCAATCAAACTCATATTATTAGCCATATTATGCTTAAATGATCGATAGAACGACAATTACTATACTTATTACTCTTATTATTATCAATCTAACTCATATTATTAGCCATATTATGCTTATATGATCGATAGAATGAGAATTACTATACTCACTACTCTTAGTATTATCACTCTAACTCATATTATTAGCCATATTATGCTTATATGATCGATAGAACGACAATTACTATACATATTACTCTTATTGTTATCAATCTAACTCATATTATTAGCCATATTATGCTTATATGTTCGATAGAACGAGAATTACTATACTCACTACTCTTAGTATTATCAATCTAACTCATATTATTAGCCATATTATGCTTAAATGATCGATAGAACGACAATTACTACACTTATTACTCTTATTATTATCAATCTAACTCATATTATTAGCCATATTATGCTTATATGAGCAATAGAACTACAACTACTATACTTATTACTCTTATTATTATCAATCTAACTCATATTATTAACCATATTATGCAGATATGATCGATAGAACTACCATTACTATACTCATTACTCTTATTGTTATCAATCTAACTCATATTATTAGACATATTATGCTTATATGATCGATAGAACGACAATTACTATACTTATTACTCTTATTATTATAAATATAACTCATATTATTAGCCATATTATGCTTATATGATCGATAGAACGATAATTACTATACTCATTACTCTTATTATTATCAATGTAACTCATATTATTAACCATATTATGCCGATATGATCGATAGCACGACATTTAATATCATTATTACTCTTATTATTATGAACCTAACTCATATTATTAGCCATATTATGCTTGTATGATCGATAGAACTACAATTACTATACTCATTACTCTTATTGTTATCAACCTAACTCATATTATTACCCATATTATGCTTATATGATCGATAGAACGACATTTACTATACTTATTACACTTCCTATTATCAATCTAACTTATATTATTGGCCATATTATGCTTATATGATCGATAGAACGACAATTACTACACTTATTACTCTTATTATTATCAATCTAACTCATATTTTTAGCCATATTATGCTTATATGATCGATAGAACGAGAATTACTATACTCACTACTCTTAGTATTATCAATCTAACTCATATTATTAGCCATATTATGCTTATATGATCGATAGAACGACAATTACTATACTTATTACTCTTATTGTTATCAATCCAACTCATATTGTTAGCCATATTATGCTTATATGATCGATAGAACGAGAATTACTATACTCACTACTCCTAGTATTGTCAATCTAACTCATATTATTAGCCATATTATGCTTATATGATCGATAGAACGAGAATTACTATACTCACTACTCTTAGTATTATCAATCTAACTCATATTATTAGCCATATTATGCGTAAATGATCGATAGTACGACAATTACTATACTTATTACTCTTATTGTTATCAATCTAACTCATATTGTTAGCCATATTATGCTTATATGATCGATATAACGAGAATTACTATACTCACTACTCTTAGTATTATCAATCTAACTCATATTATTAACCATATTATGCAAATTTGATCGATAGAACGACAATCACTAAACTCATTACTCTTATTATTATCAATCTAACTCATATTATTAGCCATATTATGCTTATATGATCGATAGAACGACAATTACTATACTTATTACACTCACTATTATCAATCTAACTCATATTATTAACCATATTATGCAGATATGATCGATAGCACGACATTTACTATACCTATTACTCTTATTATTATCAGCCTAACTCATATTATTAGACGTATTATGCTTATATGATCGACAGAACGACAACTACTATATTTATTACACTCACTGTTATCAATCTAACTCATATTATTAACCATATTATGCAAATTTGATCGATAGAATGACAATCACTATACATATTAGTCTTATTATTATCAACCTAACTCATATTATTAGCCATATTATGCTTAAATGATCGATAGAACGACAATTACTATACTTATTACTCGTATTGTTATCAATCTAACTCATATTATTAACAATATTATGCTTATAATATCGATAGAACGACAATTACTATACTTATTACTGTTATTTTTATCAATCTAACTCATATTATTAGCCATATTATGCTTAAATGATCGATAGAACTACAATTACTATACTCATTGCTCTTATTATTATCAATCTAACTCATATTATTAGCCATATTATGCTTATATGATCGATAGAATGAGAATTACTATACTCACTACTCTTAGTATTATCACTCTAACTCATATTATTAACCACATTATGCAGATATGATCGATAGAACGGGAATTACTATACTTACTACTCTTAGTATTATCAATCTAACTCATATTATTAGCCATATTATGCTTAAATGATCGATAGAACGACAATTACTGTACCTATTACTCTTATTATTATTAATTTAACACATATTATTAGCCATATTATGCTTATATGATTGACAGGACGACAATTACTATACTTATTACACTCACTGTTATCAATCTAACTCATATTATTAACCATATTATGCTTATATGATCGATAGAACGAGAATTACTATACTCATTACTCTTATTATTATCAATGTAACTCATATTATTAACCATATTATGCCGATATGATCGATAGCACGACATTTAATATCATTATTACTCTTATTATTATGAACCTAACTCATATTA